>NC_133774.1:49267717-49269349 GCF_003597395.2 Chelonoidis abingdonii | reverse complement strand
CCCCCCCCCATGACAGCAATGGCAGACAACGATTTCACGCCTTTTTTCCTGGGTTAGCTGTGCAGACGCCACACCACAGCAAACATGGAGCCCACTCAACTCACCATCACCGTACGTCTCCTGGGTGCTGGCAGACGTGGGACTGTATTGCTACACAGCAGCAGCTCATTGTCTTTTGGAAGCAGACAGTGCATTACGACTGGTATCCATTGTCGTCATACTCCTGGGTGCTCTTTTAGCCGACCTCGATGAGGTTGGTCAGGGGCACCTGGGCAGACATGGGAATGACTCAGCCAGGCCATTCCCATCTTCTGGCGAGCAGCCAGGAGATGATGACGACTAGCAATCGTAATGCATCATCTTCTGGCGAGCAGCCAGGAGATGACAATGGCTAGCAGTCATACTACACCGTCTGTTACCAGCCTAAGATGTAAAAGATAAATGAACTGGATCAAAACCTGACTTGTTTTGTATTCATTTGTTCCCCCCTCCCTCCCTCCGTCAAATCAACGGCCTGCTTAACCCCAGGGTTTTGAGTTCAATCCTTGAGGGGGCCATTCTATGTGACAGTTGTTTGTGTTTATCATTGATGCAAAGCCACCCCCTTGTTGATTTTAATTCCCTGTAAGCCATGTCATCAGTCGCCCCTCCCTCTGTCAGAGCAATGGCAGACAATCGTCTCGCACCTTTTTTCAGCGCAGACACCATAGCACTGGGAACATGGAGCCCGCTCAGATCACCGCAGCAGTTATGAGCACTGAAAACACCATGTGCATTATCCTGCAGTGTATGTAGAAACAGAACCTGCCAAAGCAAAACCAGGTGAGGAGGTGACGGTAGCGCACTCACGAGAGTGATGAGGACATGGACACAGACTTCTCACAAAGTATGGGCCCCGGCAACATGCACATCATGGTGTTAATGGGGCAGGTTCACGGGGCAGGTTGTTTCCCGGGCCCAGGAACGCCAATTCTGGCCCGGGAAACAAGCACAGACTGGTAGGACCGCATAGTGTTGCAGGTCTGGGACGATTCCCAGTGGCTGCGAAACTTTCGCATGTGTAAGGGCACTTTCATGGAACTTTGTGACTTGCTTTCCCCTGCCCCGAAGCACCAGAATACCAAAATGAGAGCAGCCCTCACAGTTGAGAAGTGAGTGGCAATAGCCCTGTAGAAGCTTGCAATGCCAGACAGCTAATGGTCAGTTGGGCATCAATTTGGAGTGGGCAAATCTATTGTGGGAGCTGCTGTGATCCAAGTAGCCAACACAATCAAAGAGCTGCTGATATCAAGGGTGGTGACTCTGGGAAAGGTGCAGGCCATAGTGGATGGCTTTGCTGTGGTGTGATTCCCTAACCGTGGTGGGGCAATAGATGGAACTCATATCCCTATCTTGGCACCGGAGCACCAAACCAGTGAGTACATAAACCAAAAGGGGTACTTTTCAATGGTGCTGCAAGCACTGGTGGATCACAAGGGACATTTCACCAACATCAGTGTGGGATGGCCGGGAAAGGTACATGACTCTCGCATCTTCAGGAACTCTGGTCTGTTTCAAAAGCTGCAGGAAGGGACTTTCTTCCCGGACCAGAAAATAACCATTGGGAATGTTGAAATGCCTATAGTTATCCTT
>NC_133774.1:49212797-49248020 GCF_003597395.2 Chelonoidis abingdonii | reverse complement strand
TTTTTCCTTAAAATGTAAAAGTCTTGTAGTTTACATGCTTAGTAGTATATGTAAAGGTGCATGTGTTGTATTACTCTGTTTAGTTTAAAGTTCTAGGAAGAAATCACCGCCAGTGAAATTTTCCACTGTCTGTGATTTGGGGAGCGTGTCATAAACAGATAGCTAAGGGTTAATGTTTCTTTTACCTGTAAAGGGTTAACAAAGGGAACCAAACACCTGACCAGAGGACCAATCAGGAAACAAGATTTTTCAAATCTCAAAGAGGGGGAAGTTTTGGGTGTGCGTCTTTTCTCGCCTCTGTTGCTCTCTCGGCTCTGAGAGTGATCTCTCTATCTCCAGGTTTTCTAATCTTTTGTTTCCAAGTGTAAGTACAGAGGTAGAAGACAATAGACTTATATTGTTTTTTGTATTTACATGTGTGTAGTTTGCTGGAATGCTTAAATTGTATTTCTTTTTGGATAAGGCTGTTTATTCTTATTATGGCTGAGCTGCAGCTCTGACGTTCCACACCCCAGCCACAGCCAGGTAGGGGTAAGAGCCGTGTGGCACCACAGACCCTACACCTGCCCTGGGCGGGGGCGGGGGCGGTGTCAGGAGAGAGGGAACACCAGACTGGAGATTGCTCTCGGCAGGGCCTGGGGTGGAACAGGAGGGACAGGGCGAGCCACGGACAGGGCATGAGCCCCTCCCACCCACACTTTTGGGAAGGCTCCGCTGCCCCTGCACCTAGCAGGGGAAGACAACTGGCACTAGGACCCAGGAGGTGGCGTCCAGCAGCAGAGTCTGCTAACCAGAGCTGACAAACTACTCCCATTGGCATCCCCAGCCCTGCCTCCCATGCTCTGGTGATTTACCTCTCCACTTCCTACTCCAGGCACCAGAAACAAGGTGCCCACATTACTGAGGAGAGGCACATGATTGCTCTTGCAGCTTCCTTTTGCTTCCCCATCATTTTCTGTGGGGAAGTAAATAAATCTGGGGGGAGAAGGAGGACACATGGATTTTTGCGTGCATGCAGTGGCACAGAATTCCCCCAGCAGTGGAACTTCTCAGGCAGACAGTACACTCAGTTAATTGAGGGAAGAAATATCTATTTGTTAAATGTTCAGTGTACTTAAGAAAACACAAGCAGTGAACACTTCCTGCCAACTCATGGAGCAGCAACGGAAAAGGGAGGTAGTTGGATCTAAACACTTCTGAGATGGATGACTGCCATGATATTATGGCTGCGAAGGGGTCTGGGAATAATTTAAGATACACATTGAAAAGGTGAAGGAGAGAGAACTCTAGTAGTTTCTGTTCAGAGTCTAAATATTTATAAACTTAAAAAACAATGGTGATGTGGTGAAACTACTTTAGCTTACTACTTGTTCCATATCTTAAAATGTGCCAAATCTCGCATCTCTTAATTGGAATTAACTAAAGCTAAACAAAAACCGCTTCTTTCCTCTTTAATATGGCCTTCATTTTTAACCACAATAGATATTTTACTCTCTTTTTAAATTCTTACTTCGCTCAAGCCCCACTCCATGCACTTTTACATGTTTAACCTTTTAGACTTCCCTGGTCTAAGCATTAATTTTTATTTTAGATCATGAAATTAGGAAACATGGCATTTCTTGTTAGTCACTGCAAACACCTCAGTTTCATCTACATTCTTGGACAATTTTCCAGGATTTTTTTATCAAGTAGTATATTTAATCAAATTTATTTTTTACATGTAAATCTTTTAATGACAATTTGGTTTCAGGAGGGAGTTTGACTGTTTGCAAGAAGCTGGGAATGGGTGACAGGAGATGGGTTAATTGACTATTACCTGCACTGTTCATTCCCTCTGGGGCACCTGGCATTGGCCACTGTCAGAAGACAGGATACTGGGCTAGATGGACATTTGGTCTGACTCAGTATGGCCGTTCTTATGTTCTTAACTTTGGGCATAATCCAAAATTCCTTGCACACACAAAAGTCTCACTGAAGTCAGGATTCAAGATGGGACCCAGCCAAACATCAAATTCAAGCTATACCTCTACCCCAATATAATACGAATTCGAATACAACGTGGTAAAGCAGTGCTTGGTGGAGGCAGGGCAGGGACTGCACCCTCTGGCGGATCAAAGCAAGTTTGATATAATGCTGTAAGATTTTTTGGCTCCCGAGGACAGTGTTATATCGGGGTACAGGTGTATTTAGCTAGACCCTACTCCAGCTCAGTGGTAATGTAATGTATGTTAAAGAATATTAACATAAAAGGATGGTAAAAAATTTTTGAAGACTTTTTCCTATCATGGAGTAGCTGTAATTAAATGGCCAAACAATCCTGAAGGATGGCAGAGACAAAAATGGTGCGCCATTTATATAAGCAGACCTGTGCTCCTAGGATACCCTCCACTGTCCTGCTGATCAGCCCACTCTGACAACCAGACTGTTAAGTGATGAATTTTGTAGAGCTGTTCCCCTCCATAGGTGAAAGATGAAAGCTCTTGCCTATTCCGTTTTACTATGGTGGTAACAATTTCCTTAGAAGCTTCCGAGATGGGTAGTGTTGTGAAAACTGAGCTGACAAATAAATGTATCCTAACTGCAAGCTCTACTGTGAAAAGTGAACGCAAGTTCATAAAGTATCACAATAACCTATAGAAAATATTGATGAAAAAAGGTGTAAGAGGGAGACAGACTGAATTAATCCAAATAAAAAGGCCTACTGATATAATTCAAGGATTGTGTTAAGATTGTGTCTGGTCAACAAGAAAAGTGTGGCACCGGAAATCAAAAAAAGCCTAATCAGTGGACAAAATAGGACTATTCTGACCATCACTTCCTTTTGGGTGGGGAGAAGGGAATCCTAAGAAATGCCTTTGAGAGGAAAAGCAGGCTACCACAACAATGGCTGGATGAAAGAAGAGGAAGGAAGAGCTTCACTAAGATGGCTGCCACCCTCAGTGTCTCCTGGAATCCTAGAAATTCTTCATGCTAATCCTGAGAGATGTCCTGACCAGACTGGGCCAGAGATGGAGCCAGATGACACTGCCACCTCTGCCATCTCCAGATAAATCCCAAACATCACCTACGATGAGAGAGACACCCCCAAACTCTCTCCAGTGCATCCTTTCCCACCTTATTTCTTCTCTTCTTTTGCCTTCTAATAAGCATTTGGTTTAGCCATAGAGTGTATATTTTTAACATTGCTGTAAGCCTGTGACCAGAAAGGCAGCTAAATGCAATGCCCTAAACAGCCTGATGCTGGTACAAGTTTGCCAGGTCTTGGAGTGGCTGGTAAGACATACACTGTGCCTGTATTCTTCCACCAGCAAAGTTGCAAGTTAGAGACAACACCAGAGACAAAAAATGAAGTGTCTATCTTCACTGTTCTTCCCCTTTTGTCTGTGTGCACCTTGTTTTTCTTGTAGGAAATGGCATCAAATTTTAACAGTAACAGTGACAGATCCATCTCCACTCACTTCTCTTTTCCTTCAGAAGTGTAGTCTATACGCTCTTTAATGCCATTTAAAAGACTGTCAGACAAAGGAAGGGGGTTCTTTTTAAAAATCTTTCTTCAGCTAAAGGGAACAAGGGATGTTAAAACAAATGCCTTACTCAATAACTTTACATTTCAAATACTTCAACTATTTTTCCTTCTTTCTCTGTATCTTTAATAAAAGGCTAACAAGATTTTTAACAGTGTGCTTGCCATGGTACTTAAGCAGATTGAGATCTCTGTACACCAAACCCTGAACTCTGTTTAAGGTTGGTCAGAGGCAAGGTCATGTTGAATAAAGGGCCTAAAGTTAATTTCATATACATTAAAACAACAGCATGTCAAGTGTTCAGCCATCCAACGAGCTAGGCGAGGAGGACTCTCCTAAATGGGTCTTGTTAAAAGATCTGCCTTTCTTGTGTAAACCCTCACTCAGTTATTCAGAATTAAATGAGCTCTCTCAGCTGTCACATCAGAGGAAATTATTATTGGGGAAGAAAAAATGGATGACTTAATTGAAACTCACTCCTCTACTAATACCCCTGGCACCGAGTTCATGATTCACATCCATATGACTAAGCTCTATTGTTAAAGGCTAAACTTTGGTCTTTGTTCCCTTAAGTCAGCTCAGCAGCGGGTTTCTGTTCTTGTAAATCTTCCCTGCACACTGTAGGAAAATACCAATTCCAGAAACCTTCTGAAAACTAAAGCAGATGGGGCCTTTAAGCTTGCAGCTGGCTGGCTTACTATTTCTATTTGCTCTCTGCTGCAGAGCCCCTAGTTGAGTCGGTTGGTGTAATTGTTCAGCTTTTCTAAATGCAGATCTGCTTGACAGGAGTCCACTTTTTGCAGTTTAACCTCTCACTACTTTCATGCTCCAGCTTCACAATTGCTGCTTCTTTCAATATTGATACCCTTAATGTAGCAAGGAGAACCCTCTTGTCATCCTGGATTGGAGAGGATTTCTCCAATAAATTGAAGCATGACATATCTGTTCAGGGAACCACGTCAAGCTTTGGAAGACCTTACAAAGACACGTGTCAGAGTCATAAACTTCAAGGTCAGAAGGGACCATTATCATCATCTAGTCTGACCTCCCGCACAACGCAGGCCACAGAATCTCACCCACCCACTCTTGTAATAACCCCCTAACCTATATCTGAGCTACTGAAGTCCTCAAATCATGGTTTAAAGACTTCAAGGTGCAGAGAATCCTCCAGCAAGTGATGCATGCCCCACGCTGCAGAGGAAGGTGAAACCCCCGCAGGGCCTTTGCCAATCTGTCCTGAAGGAAAATTCCTTCCCGACCCCAAATATGGCGATCAGCTAAACCCTGAGCATGTGGGCAAAACTCACCAGCCAGACACCCAGAAAAGAATTCCTTGTAGTAATTCAGATCCCACCCCATCTAACATCCCATCACAGACAATTGGGCATATTTACCGCTAATAGTCAAAGATCAATTAATTGTCAAAATTAGGTTATCCCATCATACCATCCCCTCTCTAAACTTATCTGGCTTCAAGACTCAGCTTGATGTCTTTTGCCCCCACTACTTCCCTTGGAAGGCTGTTCCAGAACTTCACTCCTTCGATGGTTAGAAACCTTCATCTAATTTCAAGTCTAAACTTCCTGATGGCCAGTTTATATCCATTTGTTCTTGTGTCCACATTGGTACTGAACTTAAACTCCTCTCCCTCCCTGGTCTTTGTCCCTCTGATATATTTAGAGAGAGCAATCATATCTCGCCTCAACCTTCTTTTGGTTAGACTACACAAGCCATGGTCTTTGAGGTTTTCCATTCCTCGGATCATCCTAGTAGCCCTTTTCTGTGCCTGTTCCAGTTTGAATTCATCCTTCTTAAACATGGGAGACCAGAACTGCATATGGTATTTCAGATGAGGTCTCACCCAGTGCCTTGTATAACGGTACTAACACCTCCTTATCTCTACTGGAAATACCTCGCTGGATGCATCCCAAGACTGCATTAGCTTTTTTCACGGCCATATCACATTGGTGGCTCATAGTCATCCTGTAATCAATACTCTGAGGTCCTTCTCCTCCTCTGTTACTTCCAACTGATGCATCCCTAGCTTATAACAAAAATTCTTGTTATTAATCCCTAAACGATACCTTGCACTTTTCACTATTAAATTTCATCCTATTACTATTACTCCAATTTACAAGGGCATCCAGATTTTCCTGTATGATATCCTGTATGATATCCCCATCCTTCTTTGTAGTTCCCTCCCTACTCAGGTGAAGTCCATCCTGAGAAACAGTTGTCTGTCCATGAATGCCTCTCAGTGGCCATACATCCCCAAAGCCCTCCTTATAGTACCACTGTCTGAGCCATCTGTTGATCATCATAATCTTGACACACCTTTGTTGCCCTTCTCTAGGAACAGGAAGAATCCCACTGAACATCACCTGAGCCTTGATATCCTTAAGCGCCTTCCCCAATCTGGCATAGTCTCCCTTGATATATTCCAAAGAGAATCTAGCCATATAATTTGTTCCCACATGATGGACAATCAGTGGATTCTTTCCCGCTCCCGTTAAGGATTCCTCTTCAGCCTCAGGTCCACATCTCGTATCTTAGCACCCGGCAGACAGCATACCGTTCTGTTTTCTGGATCAGCTCTGGTTACAGGCCTGTCTATTCTTCTCAGTAAGGAGTCCCCAGTCATGTAGACCTGCCTTTTCCTGGTGATAGTGCGATTCTCCGGTCCATTCCCTGTTTCCTCTGCCTGCAAGTCCTCTTGATTCCTATTCTCCCTTGCAATCCTCTGCAATCCATCCTGTATCCTCCTGGGGCTCATATTTGGTGGTGGTTATTTCCATTGACTCTTCATCTCTTCTCATAGGACTAGCTGTTCTTCTCTTCTTCTTTGCCCTCCCACTTTCAGTGACCACCTGCTGTGTCCCGTCTTCATTTTCCAACTCCACAAACCTATACCTGAGCTCTATTTCTCCTTCATTCGCCCGCTTTTTCCTCTGCCTGGTTCTCTTAGTCACATGCTTCCACTGTCCACTTTCCTCACCCAGCAGTCTCCCCTCAGTGTTCTTTGGTCCTGCTTCCATTTGTAAGTTTGAGCTTTTCCCTTCAGCCTCCTCATGTCTTTGCTCCATCATCTGCTCGAACCCTCTTCTAAACTCAACCAGAGTGCCCACTTGCATCTCCAATCCTCAGATCTTTTCTTCCATCAGCTGTATCAGGTGGCACTTCATGCAGACGAAACTCTTCAGATACCCCCTCCAGGATCATGTACATACCGCAGCTTCCACATCCAGCCATCTTCAATGTGTCTTCCACTGCTTGGGTCATTACCACTGCTGCCTCTGTATCTGTCATAGCCTTCCCACCTAAGTCTTGTTAGTCCAGGAAACCCAAACCAAACCACCACCCCCGACAGCAAAACAAACCAGCAACGAGCACCACAACACTGCCAGAACATCTTACACTCTTCATTAGTTTGTCTGTTCCTCTGCCTGGTTCTCCTAGTCTTCCCCAACAAATTCCCCTGTTTACAGAGGTATTTTGTTTATTTCCCATTAATTTGTGCAACTTCATGGGTCTGAAGTTTTAATCAGGTTTTAGAACTCAGCACTGGAAAGAGCACTGAGAATACTTAAAGGATGCAGGCTTTTTTCTTAGCATCAGTAGATACTGTGTAATTTAATACGGCGAGTTTGTGACTCTCTCAATGGTTCATCAGTTTCTTGTCCATTAAGCATACTAATGTTTAAGTAGTATCTATCACGCCATGCAGTAATAGCCTCATCAGGTAATTTTCAAAACGTCTCTTTTATATGGTATCCCTTAGAAATCTGTTTTGCAGACTTGTGTTGTGACCTATAATTTTTGGGTCTTTAAAAATTCTGCCACATGTACTCTAAGCCTTGTTTAGCCATAGTTAAACAAGGCTTGTTTAACCATAGTTTCAAACATCATCTGTCCTTTCAGTAATTTTACATAACTGATTCAAAGGAATGGTGCACAATGAGTTTGAACAGTTAATTACGGAGTGTCAAAGCTCCCAGTGAGATTACAGAATTGTTACAGCAACAGATCAAAATGATTTTAAAATGAAAAAGAAAGCAAGTATGTATATGGACCACTAGCTTATTTTAGCTGGTTAATTTTGATAGGATGGGTGCATCATCATCATGACTGTCATCACCCTATGCTTATATTGAGTACCAGGTAAGAAGCCACAAGAATTCTAAGCAACCTTTGGGATGCAAGCTTTAAGGTTACTGCTATCCACCCCCTCTAGTGTCATTTTATTCCTATTCTATTTTCTCCATCTATCCTTTTTTAGTCTAATTAATTTTAACTTAGACCATCTCTGGAATTTACTACACTTCATGACACCATAATCAGCAGGATATCTGAAAACAGTATAAGAAACATGGCTCTAGCATGAAGGAGGACTAGTGATGGGAAGAGACCAAAGAATGGTAGCCAAATGGCTAGTCAAGCGCCATCTCTTGGTCACTCGCCAGATTGCTGTGACAGGAACTACTTCACTGGGCCTCATGCACTTTAAATTTCAGGAATCTGAAAAAAGTCTGGGCACTGCCCCAGGTTTGGGGTCTGCAGACAAAAGCTCAGGATGCAGATCCTCTGTGTAGAACCTCATCCTGAAAGCTGAGACCTCATAGTCCAACTGTCTAGTCTCTGTTACCAGTGATGACCCCTCAGACTATCTGCAGAACTCTTGCTGTGTTTTTTTTTTCTAGGTTCACAGATTAACTCTCCAAGGGCACATAATAAATGTAACCGACAGACTTTTCACATGATTCTAAGCCACCACTGCTCTCTTCAATGGCATGAGAAATGCACAAACTTATACAAAAATAAACCATACATGCATTTCCATGCTTCAGTATCCTCACCACTCCATAACATTAAGGCTGGGGATCAGACCGCCCGGGGCCATCCAAGGTCCTTCTGCTGCAGTCCATGGCTTGTCTTCTCAGTCATGCAGCTTCTCGCTCCAGGTCAGCTTCCTTTCTCTGAGCTTTGTTGGTCACACAGCTAAAATGCATCCCTAGCTACAAATGCACGCTGTTCGCTTCCCTTTTGGCCCAAAGCTTCCTCCAAGTCCCTCAGATTTATATATTCTACTACTTGTTTCCTCTGGCCTACCACTGGTAGTTTTCTACTCTCCAAACCCCAGCCTCCAACACAGAAGCTGGAGGAAGTGGCTTCCCCCAAATTTAGCCAACCTTCTTATATCACTTGACCAATCAAAGTGCAGTCATTAAGGTTAACTAATCTGGGAGAGATGCTTACAGGTTTGTCAGCAATGGTGGATATACAGAGGCATTCCACGGTACAACAATTTCTACATGAACAGCTTCACAATATGAACCAGCATTCATAAGTAAGGCTATGATTTTGTCATGGATATTTTCAGTAAAATTCATGGACAGGTCACAAGTAATGAACAAAAATTCACAGAAGCCTTGACCTGTCCCTGACTTTTACTAAAAACATCCCCGACAAAATGGGGAGGGACAAGATTCCAGCACCCTGCCCCACTGCATGTGGTGGCAGGGAGCTGCGGCCCCTCACCCCAGCCAGTGGAGGTGGCTCGGGAGCTCTGGGGGCTCCCTGCCACCCACAGGGGCTGGAGTTCGGGTGTATCCCCTGCGGGGGAGAGCAGCTGAGGAGCTTCGGGGTATTCCCCCACTGCGTGCAGGATTGGGAGCTGCAGGGGATACCCCGCCACCCTGCAGGGCTGGGAGCTGGGAAGGGTCGACTGGGAGCTGTGGGGGATCCCGCGCTGCCTGTGGGGGCTGAGGAGCTCCAGGGAATTCCCCATCACTCTACAGGGCTTGGAGCTGGGGGGAATCCCCCGTTGGCATGCATGGCTGGGAGGCGAGCTGGGAGAGGTCTCCCTCTACTGCGGCGGCTGAACTACTGCAGGGCCCCAATGTCACAAAGGTTGGGGAAAGTCACAGAATCCGTGACTTTCGCAGCCTCCATGACATACTTGTAGCCTTAATCATAAATTGTACAGACAGATTTCCCCAATGACCACAAGATGTCATCCTAGATCAGGGAAAAAGCCAAGGTTCATAGGTTGAAGTGCACCAGTTTGTGAGTCATCTATGCACCATAACTCTCCTGGAGTACACAAAGTGAAACCACAAATCAGTGAAACAAGTTTTCACTTCTCTATCCTCCTCCCACCTAGTATGCATTTCTCATGTCCGTCTTAAAAGCAGAATTGGTTAAGCCAAAAATAATAAACTTATTCTTTCCCCCGAAGCCAACTTCTGGTACCAGCCAGAGACTTTTTAACTAACATCCCCTCTGAGGTACTATACTGAATATAGAAATAAGAACAAGGAACTTTTCCAAAACTGATAACCATTTCACTTTTGAATTCCAAGTGTTTTTAATATTCCTTTTTTTTTTGTAGATGCATAATTTGAAATGATTACTATAGTGTGACTGCTGCAATAAAAGCAGATCAGAATTTTCACACAAAACCCTGAACCACAAAGTTAGTTGTTCTAGTTTCAAAACTAGGGATTCTAATAATATCCTTAAACCCCATATACCTTCATCACTACAGACTAGCCTATACATTTCCATCCCTTACAAAGTAGTAATAACTGGACTTCTATACCTTGACAAAAACAACACTTAAATTTTACTCTGACCTGAGCATCCTATTGCAACAGCCTCTCAAATCAGTTAATGGTACTTTTGGCAATGGATGTTCCATAGCTTTATGAACAGAACAGAGTCCGGCACTAATTATAATTCAAGAGTTTGCTGCTGAGTGATATTCCAACTCTTGAGATTTTGTTCAATAATTTACCTTCAAGTATGGATATCATATTATCCTTAGATTTAACCAATGGTGTACATCTTTGGTCCTTAATAAAACTTTACCATCGCTACTAGTAGCGATTACCACTAAACCAACAATTATTTTGCAAAACAGATTTTGGAGCCATTAGTACTTGCGTATTTTCAAGGCTAGATCACAGCTATTCTTTATTTTCAGGAGCTACTGCCTGCATACCTAGGATGCAGCTAACTCTAAATGCAGCCTCTCATCTTTACAGGCATATCAGCATATTACTCCCGTTTTAAGACTTTAGCTGCTCCCTGGCAGCTCATATACGATACATTAAGGATCTTGAATGGTAAGCAAAAACTTGTATGTTGCAGTTTGAGGCCAGTGTTCATAACAAATTATTAATGTCAGAAGGAGTTGAGGCATATTGCAACTCCACCACCGTAACAGCCTAATGCAACTAGAGATGCTCCATCAAGTTCTTCAAGACAAGGCTAAAGAGATGTTTCCTGTAGCTTACAACTATATGAGTGCTCAACTTCATTAGTTAATTGTACAATTTTGAATGACTAAACCCAAATTAAAAGAATTCTATGAAAATACAAATGAGGTTTTTGTGTAGACATATTGAAGGATGGAAAGTTCACAGTAGGCTTCACGTTAATAATGGTTATCTTGTTCTGTTCTGAAGTAGCTCTCAGGGAAATCTTATAGGCAGTGAATACAGAACTTGGAACATAAATTATTTCAAGTGTCTAGTTGAAGAGGAAGATAGTGATTGTGATTAATAATTAGTTAAATTAGTTGTCAACTCAAGATAATAGAAGTTTGGCAAGGTTTTCTAGGAAATCTGCCAAACACAGGATTATAAACTGGAGCCTAAGTATAGCTCTACTTCTTTTAGAAATGCATCAAATTTTTTTTAGTATCAATAAGTTATAAAGGTTAATAATTTCAAAGTATGGTCTTTTTAGGTGTTACTTCACAAACTATAGAAACTAGATAACTGTACATATGTTTTGCTGACTGCTTTCTAGTCATAATAAAAGCACAAATATAGTTGCTATACAGCATTTATTCTGAAGTATATATTATGCTTAAACAGTGTCAAAAGACAAACAGTATCTTGGATAGTTTGGGTTCATTGAGATTGGTATTCCAAAAGCCAAAAAACTCAAGTCTTGCTAGTGCAGTTTGAGACATCAGTTCTGAATGTTCGCCTCAATCACAGGGCTGACATACAAACAAGGTTATGATTTTGTCATGGAGGTCACAGAATCCGTGATTTCCAAAGATCTCTGACTTCAGCCTCGGTGGCTAGGAGCTGCAGTGTCCCACTGCCTCCTGCAGCACCAGAGAGCTGTGAGGTTTGCTCGTTGCTTGAGGCAGTGGGTCCCCAAGCTCCAAGCTGCCATGGGCAGTGGGGGTGCCTGGAAGTGCCCTGCCAGCTGCAGCAGCCACAGAGGGATCCCTGGCAGCTCCCAGGCCATGAGGGGGTGGGGAAGGGACCTGGAGCTCTAAGGTCCTATAAGTGGTGGGGGCCCTGGAGTGGAAGCGGGAATGGTCATGTGAGTGAATGGCCCATGGGACAGAGCAGGGCATAAAGAACCACAGAAAGGACCAGGCCCACTCTGCAGTGGGCTGTGTGCCACTTTGATTTGACCACACTGGTGCAGAAGCAGATTCTTTATGATCATGAAAATAAACAGAAAACTTGAGTTGAGACCTGCTGAAAGGAGGCACTATCCTGGACACCAAAGCCTAGCAACCATGTAGGAGATTAAGCTTCTTGGTGACAGTGTAGCAACGAACAGCAGTTCATTTTTTCCAGATTGGGAGGCTCCACAGACAAACAGTATCACACACATCTAGCTTAATAAACTATACTCAGAACTTTTCCATTAGAGAATTTCTGTTATAAATATAATATGGAAGTCTAGAATGTTAAATCAATAGGATTGATTCCAATAGCAATGGTTTGCATTCAACTGCCAACATCAAGACATTAACCGTACAATTGATTGTTCACTATTAATTACTTTTTACATCAGTGCCCAAATATAAACAAACCCAGAAAGTAATAAGCTGCTACACCAATTAAAATGTGTGCAAGACACTGTTAATCAACACTACAATCAAAATAATTCCCAATGGACTGACAAACTTAAGTAATATATCAACAGTAATGGAGTCAAATAAATTATGTTTGCCAAAAAAACCCAACAACAACTATTATACATTTCTATTAGCCAGAAGTCTACACACGAATGCTTGAAGAAATCAAGGTGTTTTAGAACACACAGAAGCACTAATGTTTAATTAAAATATCAATTCCCTTGGAGGGAATATAGATCAAGTTAATCAGGATTATCTAATCATTTGAGAAGGATTTCCTCTAAAATACAAGCACCCTTCTTAGATGTAATTTTTAAGAGTGCAAGAGAAAAGATTGCCAGAGAAGAATAAAAACAAAAAAACCTTAAGCATAGCTAAGTTAATTTGTGTCAGAAGTTAGACTAGAGATACAAATCTACTTCAATCTCCTTTACCTAATGGGAGAAAACTGTTCTTTCAGAACCAAATATTTCTACAATCTTACTAAATTCCATTATGTTTCCTTGTCCATGCTGAAATCAAAGTTCTTATTTTACCCTTATCTATGTGAATAAATTGTAACTAAACTTTGTTAATATTACTTAAATGTTTCAGCCTTATCCATGTAGCAGAAATGGTTTGCTTACAAGTTTTGAAACTACTTTTGGATAAAGGCTTTGTCATCCCATTGTTCTATAGCCAGTCTTTGGTAACTACCTGTAGGGGGAAAAAAATAAAATAAAGTGTTTCACTTGGTCAAGAAGTTATTCTTCAAATAATTATTTTTAATGTTGATAGGCTAAGTTTAGTGTTGTGTAAAGAGTACAAATGTATTTAAGCATTCTTTCAACATTATTTTGTTTTTAAAATACTGTTTGCTCAGTTTTTAAAGAAAGGTTTTACTGATCATTCATCAATAATATATGCTTTGGTATCTCTCAAAAACCAGGGTATTGTTAGATAGGATCACTGTCTCTCCCTCAACAATGGACACAAGCTCATCAAGAGAGTCCTACAGATAGTGGTGAATTCTGAAAGAAACATGCTTAAGATTCCTGAATAATTTTTTTCACTTTTTTTGTAAATAAAGGTTATAGAATAGCTTTGCCAGGGCTCTAGAAACAATACCAAGTACTATAATTTAATGTTTACCATTTAATTTGTGTTTTCTTATAACCAACTTGCTATTAAAAGCACAATTTATTCAAGTAAACCATGCAAGAAAACCAAAAGTGACTGCTACAGATAGTTTTAGGACAAAACACTGTCTGATACCGAGAACGTTATCTCCATCTTGCTGGAGGCAGATGGAACTGACACAATAACCTGAAAGCAAGACTTCTTTTGAACCATGGATTACCAGATAAAATTGTGCATCAATTGGAAGGCATGAAGGGTGAAACAATCTAAAAGTAACAAGTAGTATCACAAGGTATCTTCTATAATCTTTATCCACAGATCATTTTTAAATATTTTATAAAGGACTGTAAATAAAGTAAAATAAATTATTCCATGTAACAGAGCAAATTTATTTATAAAGGTATAAACTAAAAAGATTTACAAACACATCAGTCAACATAAGGCTGTCAAGCAACAAACAAATTAATCATGATTAATCACGTGAATAAAAAATTAATCATGATTAATCACATTGTTAAACAATAATGAATATACCATTTAAAAATTTTAGATGTTTTCTACATTAAAATATATTTCAATTATAACAGAATACAAAGTGTACAGTACTCACTTTATATTTTTGATTAAATATTTGCACTGTACAAAAAGAAATAGTATTTTTCAATTCACCTAATACAAGTAATGTAGTGCAATCTGTTTATCATGAAAGTTGAACTTACAAATGTAGAATTGCGTACAAAAAATAACTGCATTCAAAAATCAAACAATGTAAAATTTTAGAACCTACAAGTCCAATCAATCTTATTTCTTTTTCAACCAATCGCTCAAATGAACAAGTTTGTTTACATTTGAGGAGATAATGCTGCCCACTTCTAAAGTGAGAACAGATGTTGTAAATATCTTGTGACACCCGCTACATGCCAGATGCGCTAAAGATTCATATGTCCCTTCATGCTTCAACCACCATTCCAGAGGACATGCACCCATGTTGATGAGGGGTTCTGCTCGATAACAATCCAAAGCAGTGCAGAGCGACATGTTCATTTTCATCATCTGACTCAGATGATACCACCAGAAGGTTGATTTTCTTTTTTGGTGGTTTAGGTTCTGTAGTTTCCACATTAGAGTTGCTCTTTTAAGACTTCTGAAAGCATACTCCACACCTCATCCTTCTCAGATTTTGGAAGGCACTTCAGATTCTTAAACATTGGGTCAAGTGTTGTAGCTATCTTTAGAAATCTCACATTGATACCTTCACTTTTTTGCTGCAGATTTGATAAAACGTATTCTTAAAATGAACATATGCTGAGTCATCATCCAAGACTACTATAACATGAAATATATGGCAGAACGCGGGTAAAATAGAGCTGGAGACAGAATTTTTCCCCCAAGGAGTTCAGTCACAAATTTAATTAAAGCATTATTTTTTAAACAAGCATTATCAGCATGGAATCATGTCCTGTGGAATAACAACTGAAGAATGAAGGGGCATATGAATGTTAAGTATATCTGACACATAAATACCTTGCAATGCCGGCTACAAAAGTCCCATGTGAACACCTGTTCCTCACTTTCTGGCGACATTGTAAATAAGAAGTGGGCAGCATTATTTTCTGTAAATATATACAAACTTGTTTGTCTTAGCAATTGGCTGAACAAGAAATAGGACTGAGTGGACTTGAAGGCTCTAAAGTTTTGCATTGTTTTGTTTTTGAGTGCAGTTATGTAACAAAAAAACCTACATTTGTAAATTGCACTTTCACGATAAAGAGATTGCACTACAGTACTTGCATGAGGTGAATTAAAAATACTGTTTCTTTTGTTTATCATTTGTACAATGTATTTGTAATAAAAAGTAATATTAAGTCAGCACTGTATACTTTGTATTGTGTTGTAATTGAAATCAATATATTTGAAAATGTAGAACAATATCCAAAAATATTTAATACATTTCTATTGGTATTCTATTGTTTAACAATGCAATTAAAACTGCAATTAATTGTGACATTAATTTTTTGAGTTAATCGTGTAAGTTAACTGTGATTAATTGACAGCCCTAGTCAACATGAAAGTTCTTTACAAGAAACCTCCCAAGCGGCAAGTTAGTTGGGTATTCTAAAATCACAAAAGGTTAAATACTTCAACAAGTACAGTATAACAAAACAGTACTGCTGAAAAATTGCATATAGAATACTTTTAAAACCAAAACACACAGAGAATGGGGTCTGAGGATATTCTTGAAGGCTGTAAATCAAGCTGGCAATAAAATTCCCCACTTCTCTAAGTAGGAAATGACAGACATGCTTCTTCCTCTACAGCAGTGATTTTCAACCTGTGGTCTGCGGAAACCTGGGGGTCCACAGACTATATTTAAGACTTCCAAAGGGGTCTGCGTTTCCACTGGAAATTTTTTTAAGGGTCTGCAGATGAAAAAAGGTTGAAAACTACTGCTCTGCCTCCTACACCCCAGTTCATTTTGGGGATTAGAGAAAGGTAGAACCCCTGAATTTAATTATTTTCAAACATAATAAAGTAATGTTGCCTCTAAAGTCTTTTACACTGTTTGCACAAAAGAACCTGAATAAGTCAGTGGTTCCCAGAAATAAAGAAAATCACACTGGCAACTTGAAGTTTTAAAAATTGGTCAATTAAAAAAAAAAAGTGTTCAAATAGTGCTCCCATTAAACAATGCTTCTGGGATTTTTTTTTTTTTTTTTTTTTAAAAGAATGTATTAGGCGTTTTCTGCTCCCTTGTCTATGATTTTTAAGTCTTCCTGGTAGGGTAGAAGGCAGGCCTAGGAGAAACACCAAACAGGCCCTCTTTTCTCACTCTTTCTTTCTGCATGTGCCTGCCACTACCTCTTCCATTTCAAAACTGCTGCTTTTGTTAATGCAAATGCCCTTTTGCAGGGCCTTGGGTTTATGCAAGCTCCTCCAGATCACTGCATGAGTGGGGCAAAGTACAGCTGACCTTCAACAGAATAGCGAAACTGATTATATACAGCATGCTGTCAAACGGATAAACTAAAAATGTATAAAGATAAGAGAGAAAACACTTATCTTCCAGCTAAAGTAATCTTAGGCCACGTCTACACTACGGGATAATATCGAATTAGCTAAAATCAGTTTTATAAAACTGATATTATAAATTCGATTTCATGCGGCCACACTTGGCACAGTAATTCGGCATTGTGCGTCCATGGTCCGAGGCTAACGTCGATTTCTGAAGCGTTGCATTGTGGGTAGCTCTTCCGTAGCTATCCCATAGTTCCCGCAAGTCTCCGCCCCTTGAATTCTGGGGTTGAAATCATTATTGTTGCGGTGGGTTCTGGGTAATGTCATCAGTCATTTCTTCCTCCGGGAAAACATCAAGCTGAACAATCTCTTGCGTCGTTTTTCCCTGGATTGTCCTGCAGATGCCATAGACGGCAAAACCCATGGAGGCCCGTTCAGCTTTTTTTTTTTTCCGGCCCGTATGTGTACTGGATGCCGCGGAGACAGAGGCTGATACTCCAGCGCTACACAGCAGCATTCACTTGCTTTGCAATGAATAGCCAGAGATGTTACCACAGCCGTTCTGAACCGTCTACTCCGGAGAAAACTGGCAATGAGATGACGGTTATCTCTCCCCCTCTGTACTGTCCGCTGCTATCATGAGTTGCCCCTGGCTGAAATCGGCGGGGAGCAACAACGCAAAAGCAAAATTGGGATGACTCCATTTGGGACTTGAGTCAATCCCTCCCTTATGGTTTCTAAAAAATAAGTCAGGTCTGCTAGAATAGGGGCAAGTGTATTAGAGCCAAATGCATAAGAGCAGCAGCTTGCTCCGTGTCAGTTATTCACAGGGCGGTGCCCCTGCAACAACCCCACCGTTCTTCCCTTCCTCCCCCAACCTTCCTGGGGCTACCGTGACAGTGTCCCCCCCATTTGTGTCATGAAGTTATTAAAGAATGCAGGAATAAAGAAACAGGACTGTTACTGAGGATAAAATGAGGGGGAGGCAGCCTCCGGGGCTATGACAGTCCAGGCAGTACGGAATCTTTTCTTGTTACACAGGAAGGGAGGGGGCTTGATGAAGCCTAGCCCCCGTTTGCTATGATTGAAGACAGTTTACCAGCGTTCTGTACCATCTACTGGGAGTAACTGAAGTCATTCCCATTTTGTACCCAGGCGCCCCGGTCCATGCCTCACCTGAGGCCAGCCAGGGCACTCCACGGCTGAATGGCGACGACGGATATCAGTCAATATTGTACTTGTCTACACGGGAGGGGGGAGAGGAGTGGATACTGTCTTCACTGCGCAGCATCGCATTCTACCAGCAGCATTCAGTACACATAGGCGTGACATTGAAGAAGTCAAGAAATGAAATTTATTTCCCTTTCTTTCAGTGGGGGGCGGGGGGGAAAGAACTGGAGGAGTTATTCCCTGAACCACGCCGACACTGTGTTTGACCTACAGACATTGGGGAGCTCAGCCAAAGATGCAAATACTTTCAGAGACTGCTGTGGATTGTGGGATCTGAGTCCTCAGTACCCCCTCTCATCCATGTAGCGTCCATTGAGTCTCTGGCTCCCCGTTACGCTTGTCGCGCAGCCCTGTGTTAAAGCCTGGAGATTTTTTTTCACACGCTTTTTGGCATTTTGTGTTTCTGTAACGGAGCTCTGATACAACAGATTTTCTCTTCATACAGCGATCAGATCACGTATCTCCCGTACGGTCCATGCTGGAGCTCTTTTTGGATTGAGACTTGCCATCGCCACCCCGTGCTGCAGAGCTCACGCTGGGCAAACAGGAAATGTAATTCAAAAGTCGCAGGGCTTTTCTGTTTACTGCCCGCTGCATCGAGGTTTAGATTGCTGTCCCAGAGCGTCCAGTGGTCACTGTGGATTTCCGCCCGAGAGGCCAATAACAGCGATTTTCCGTCCACACTAAAACCGTAATCGATCTATGTTAATATTGATTAGCGGCTACTCCTTCCTTCATCGGGGTGGACGTAAATGAATCGAAAATTTAAAGAGCCCTTTATATCGATATAAAGGGCGTTGTAGTGTGGACGGGTACAGCGTTAAATCGATTTAACGCTCTTTAAATTGATTTAAACGCGTAGTGTAGATCAGGCCTTAGCGGTTGCCTAACAATTGTAGATAGCTTTTCAGATGGAAATGTGATTTTTAACTTGACAGTGTTCCTTTAGCAATGACATATTCTTAAAGAAAAATTTGTTTAATTCTTAATCAGATTCAACAGACCACATTGCCTGAAGCCTACGCCATTTGCTCACATTTTACTGTTACTCTGCTCTTTTGATATCACAAAAGCAGGGAAGATAAAAAGGAAGAAAATGGACCTACCTGTGTACAACCCTGTATCACTGCTGTAAGTAAGGACTTATCTACACTTTGCATAGATATACACACATCATTACAGATATTCCTGTGCTGGAAGGGAAGTAAGTCGTACTAGAAAAAGACATCTTTATACCAGTGTAACTACATCTACACTAGGGGTTGTACCAGTATAAAGTTTCAGAAAAAAATCCACCCCTTTAACCAAAACAGTTATACAAGTGTAAAAAAACCAAAAAAACCAAACCAAAACACAATAGTGTACAACAGGCCTAAGACACAATCATAGCTTAACAATGCTTTACAATCTGATTCCAGATTGTAAAGCATCTGGAAAAAAAACCTAGTGGTGACAGAATCAAGAATATTTCTGGAGTCTGAGAATTCTCAAATAGTAATTATCCACAGTACCTTGTTACTTTGAGGATTTTATGGTAAAGAGCTGCTATCAGTATAGGGTAGTGTATTTTTAGACATAATGGTGTTTAACAGGCAAACTCACTATACGGCTGAACCAATGTACTGGGATCCTAAGGTAGTGGGGAGTTATTCAAAATTAAGTCAGTTTTACTCTTCTTGGAAACATGAGTGTCAATGTTCATCAAAAGGATAAAGCTTTAAGATGTTTAAATTTACATATTTGTACTAGAATATATAACAAACTTTCAGATTTCACTTTTAAATATATTTGATCATTTCTTTATTCACTAGCCTGCCAAAACCCAAGTTTATGGTTCTCTACTCTACAAGTATTGTACCATAAACATCAGTAAACACCAAGGTAAAATAAACGTGTAAGGGTCTTACAGGATTTACATTTTGGCAGATATTTACATTTCCAAAACAAGTTAACTGAATTTCTATAAGAAGTTTACATATGTATATATTCTATTCTACAATTGATGTTGACAGGATTAAAGTTTCTTTAAAATTACCTTTACCTTTATTCCTCCATCAATTCTGTTTCTGGTTCCCAAAAATATATTTCTCCACTCAGCTTGAAAACTATCACAATAGAGCTTTAATGTCAATTTACTCAATCTTATCTTTTCCATTCAATGCTGCCACTGAGTGGTTCATTTTTTCCAATAAAACTATGATCAAAATAGTCTCTTCATAATGATAGACCTTGAAGGAAGCCACCAGATACCACTCACTGTCATTAAAACGAGACTTTAGGAGGTATGGCAGCTACCATATGAGGAGAGATTAAGAAGACTGGGACTTTTCATCTTGGAAAAGAGACAAATAAGGGGGGCTATGACACAGGTCTATGAAATCATGACTGTGGAGAAAGTAAATAAGGAAGCGCTATTTACTTCTTCTCATAAACCAAGAACTAGGGGTCACCAAATGAAATGAATAAGCAGCAGGTTTAAAATGAACAAAACGAAGTTTTTTTTCATACAACGCAGAGTCAACCTTTGGAACTCCTTTACAGAGGATGTTGTGAAGGTCAAGACCATAACAGAGTTCAGAAAAGAACTCCACAAATTCATGGAGGATAGGCCCATCAATGGCTATTAGCCAGGATGCGCAGGGATGCGAATGGGCGACAGGGAATGGATCACTTGATGATTACCTGTTCTGTTCATTCCTTCTGGGGCACCTGGCATTGGCCACTGTCCAAAGACAAGATACTGGGCTAGATGGACCATTGGTCTGATCCAATATGGCCATTCTTATGTTCTTATTGTGATTCTTGGGCCTACAAACTTAATCTAATTGTAAGCTCAGCTGTAAAAAGTATGTGAAAGTTCATAAGATGTCAAAATAACCTATAACAACAAATATTGACAGGGAAAAGTACAAAATGAACACAAAGACCACATTAGTCTAAACACTAAGGCCTACTGATATAACTCAAGGACTGTGTTAAGATCATGCTTAATAAACAAGAAAACATGGGTCCAGAAATTAAACTAAAACTGATATGTTGCATATTAGGCCTAACTGGTGAACAAAATAATGATGAGACAGGCTATTCATCACTCCCTTTTTGGGTCCTTAAAATAAGGCTTTGAAGGTGGTGGTGGTGGAAAAATATGGAGAAAGAACAGATTCAGGCAACTGGCACAATCTTCACCACCGTGGCTGCCACTCCCACCATCTTCTGGACCCCAGGCCTTCATCGTCCTAATCCTGAGAGATGTCCTGACCACACTGAACCAGAGAGAGGGACCCAAACAACATCGCCAAATCTATCAGCTCAAGCTGGGATAAAATAGGATCCGACTTAGCAGCAGCAACAACCACAGCTCCAGCTCATCTCAACTAACTTCTCTTTTCCCCAAAAGAACAGTTACCACCATCTCTAATACCACTTAAGACTGTTAAACCAAAATCTCTCCAGCTAAAGAGAAAGGGAACAAAGAATGTTGTCAAATTGAAAGACTTATTTAATACTTTACACTTCAAATACTTCAACTGTTTTTCCTTCTTTTCTTTATCTTTAATGGTGTTTGTGCCATGGTACCAAGTTGGCTAAAGTCTCTGTATACCAAACCCCAAACCTTGTTTGACACCATTTAATGTTGATCAGTGACCAGGTTATGTTAACATCTCTGGCACATTTAATCCACCTAAATTAATATAGAAAGGGTCACATCTTCCATGCCAATCATAAATGGAATATAAATCGTATTTCATGGTGCAGTATCTTTAGGTGACTGTCCTGAACTGTAAAAATCCAGTGAATCCTCTCTCTTCCACATACCTAATATGTACACATGGATTATCAGGCACAGGAGTAATCCAGTTTGACACACTGTTCCCTCCAGAATTTGGGGGAATTTTAAAAAGTTCAATAAAACTTAAGATGATTTTCTTGATTGCAAAACCTTGAAAAGCAAGGATCAACAAGAGTCTCTCCTCAGATTTGCAGAGATTTAGGCAGTGCACAAGCACTCTACAAGCTGTATCTGGGAAGCTTTTGATTTGGCCAAGGCTCAGGACCCTCAGAATGCATACAAAGGCCAAGAAAATGACAAATACAAGGAGTAGCAAACTCTAATCTAGTTCTAATGCATGAACCTGAGACAGTTTAAATTTCTCCTCTACTACTAGCTACCTATCCATGTTGCTAGGCAACAGTCTTTTCTAAGTATGCTCACACTCAAAATGAAATTTAAAGTTCAGCTTAAATCAACAGTGGTTTTCTGTTCAGAGTACAATGGAATGCAGTTGCAAAACTCGTACAGCCTTGGCTTTCATACTTTGAAGATAAACACCCTCCTTGTGACATGCTACCATAAGTCTTACAAATACAGCGTTGTTAACAAGGAACTTCAGCAACCTACTTAGAGCTATCTACCCACTTAGTAACCAAAGAATTTCACACTTAAAAAGAAACAGTAAATAGCCCATAAAATGCTGGATTAACTAATCCAAGTGAATTTTTAAACCAGAAGACAAAATATTCACTGAGAAATAGTTACAGTAAACAATGTAAACAAAGTAATTTTTCCCAACTTTAATTATAGTATTTTGGGACCAGGATAGCCAATTTAAAATAGTGTAATCTGGAAGACCAGTTTTGACCTGCTACCCACAAGCTTTTAAAAGACCTTTCTACCAGAAATGTTATACTTGTGACATTTCAATCAGGGAGATTTATTTGCAAAGTTTCAGGTTAACTAGGCAAGCCACATAACATGTACAATTTTGGGAAAAAATGTAGCCTTTCACTTTCTGAAAGTCTAACCTTTTTCCCTTGCTCCTCTCAAAAAAGGTTTGGATTAAAAGTTTCAACAAGAATTACAATACAAGATAATATTTTTTTAAGGGTGGGTAGAAAGTATCAATACTACTCCATGAAAAATCCTTCAAGCTGTTATCTTTGATTATCCTAAGTTTAATGAAGGAAATTGAGGAATTTGCTGCCTCTACAGACACCATCTCTTCAGATCTTGTAAATTTGCTGTTACAATAGCAAAATTTACTGCCTTTAAAATACAGATTTGTAACTGTGTTGGAGAGTTCTACTTAGAGAAACCAGTGAAAATGAATTTTAAAGACAACATTTGGATAAAAAGAAATGCGCTCTCAAAGTTACACTCTAAGCCGGGTCAGATGAATATATGGGTTCTCTCAGTGAGGATCACTAAAGATAATGAAAAAAAAAATTAATTTGGGCTTTTTCTGCTTCCTTTATGGTGCATAAAAAGAAGGCCTGTGAAAGCCTCCCCACCTATTTATGTTTAAGCACAGCTATCAGAAACATAAAGCTGAGTTTTGTGCAAGGATTAGTCAGGTTGTCAGAAAAGTAGATTGGGAGTTTTAAGCACTTAACTGGAAGAGGTGTTAGTTAACCAAGGAAGTGTTTTAGATACTTCTAAAAACAAAGAACAGACTTAGAATGGCCTGACAGTCACTCACCACTTCCAAAAAGCTAGAAAATTTCATAATTAAGGTTGTTTGAGCATTCTTAAATCAGCCCAGCTGAGTGTAAGTATTATGATGCAATCTAATTATATGGTCACATACTATTTTTCCCCGAAACACATGCCTCATTCACTGCAAGGGTAGATAATATTCACTGAATAGGCAACTTTTTAATATATTGTTTTATTTTCATCTTCTACCTGTAACCTGAGGCCTTAATTACTGCAAACATTCCAAACCCTACAGTTCTCACGGCATTTTCTAGGAAATTCTGTCATGTGGAACGATGCTGATTCCCACACGGGTTATCAGCAGCACTGGAACCAAAAGATCCACAGTACTTACTTCTGCCACTTGAGCAAAAAGAATTACAAATAGTAGCAAAGAAACAGTGAGATTTACAAATCCTAGATCAATATTATATTCTGGAGGGAAGTGTGAGCTTCTGGTTACACAATTGCCCCAGTTCCCCTTAACCTGATCCTTTCTGTTCATGAGACTGACTTCCTTTTGTTCTTTTTTCCACCTTCATTATATATTTCACACCATCATTTCCAGCCTGTTTTAGCCCCAATCATCTCCTATGCCCTCCTTAACTTTCTCAGTCTCCCTTTTGCTGCTCACCCACGTAAGTCCAGTCAAGTTCCTTCTCCATGATGTGTGAGCACCAGTAGGAAGAGCACTGAGAACACAGGTCACAGTCTACCTGCTCTGCTCCTGTGCCAGTGTCATTGCAGCCAGGAGGTACAATTGCAGGAAGAGTTCTGCTTGGCTCCTACAGATCCTGCAGTCCCAGTACAATGTTTGGAATAATGTGACCAAACTAACAAAGCTCTACTAAATATTTGCAAATGGCAAGTTTCAGATACTTATAATAGTCAAATTTGGGTGGATTTCCTCTCTCCCTATATGGCTAAGAACCAGGGACAGCTCTCAGGAGTTTGAAGTCAGTCTGCACAGTGTAGTTATAAGCCAGGCTTGGCTTGCAGATGCCACCACTGGCTTCATATGGATGCTCTATCCAGTATTTTGTCTGTCTACGCGTGCGCACACACAAAAATTGAGGAAAAAAACCCAACCAATATTTGTTGAGGGCCTGAAACTCAGGAACTCCTTGATCAAAAAAAAAAAAATAAATCTACATTTCCTCCACAAACTCCACTCTGGGTCCCTCCACCAAGTGCTGAACTGGAATGTCAATTTTAAGCTAATCTGACAATACATGTGAATTTTAAAAAGGTTTGAAGACTGGAACATGAACAGAATTCCTAACTACAACAGGTGTTCCATAAGTGATAAACTGCCTGAAGTGCTTATTTTGCAGAACTGAAACTAAGATATTCAGTGGGAGGATTAGAAGTCTTCAAGGAAATTAATGCATGGGGATAAAGGGCTGCTAGGACCACTGTACTGTCCCTCTCCCACTCCAAATTCAAGTGACAGCAAGAGATAAGAGTTATAAGACTAGCTGATGGTTTAATCATCGATGAGGCAGATGTATCTACAGTTTTTCTAAATCCAATATGTAACAGCTATTGACAAAACCATAATGTGTTATTCAGCTATGAAAGCGCAGTTACTGCTTACAACATAATAAGCCTGTTGTTACTTTGTACTTGCTATTACATGATAGTGTATGTTCTATTAAGGCCAAAAAAGTATTGCTCAATTAAGTGCACATATAATACGTAATATGGAAAATAATACATTTTGTTTAATGAAACAGTTCCATCCCTGAAGTTTTATCTATATAAGCCAATCTTGACAACAAAAAGTGAAAGTTAGTATGGTACTGTTACACTCTAAAATCTAAAACATTTCACAAGAACTAGAATAAGAGAATTCCACAAGGAGCATGTGGAAGTACCTGGTAAATAATAAATTTTCAGACTTATCTTGCTATCTAAACAGCAGAAGTATTAACACACTCTTATTAAGATACTGCACAAATAGATATCTGGAAGTATATGTCTCTCTCTCTCTCGACTTATTTTCAAAGCCTTAAATTAGCTTATAAGAGGAGATCTATGCACTAGACCATTGTCCTACAAGATTATTTGTTGTCTTATTTTAAAGAGTAAATGTTAAATACTACATGCTGTACTGTGTCTACAAAAACTGTTATCAGGAAAAAATATTGTATAAGAACAAAATTACGTTTTACAAAAATATTGATTTCTTGCCAAACTTGTGCCCCATTCCCTTGAAAGATTTTACAAAGCCATGACATAGTAAAGGAGCTTGTCTTGGTCTCTGATGTAATCAATGGGTAACCATCAGTTCAACTCTCCTTCCAAATACATAGGTGTTATGGGGAAAGACTATGTTTAAGTTAACTATTTGGGAGACAGAGGAGAGAATTGCTTTTGGAAGATAGGGCTCTACACTCAGAGTCATAGGTTTAGGCTAAACCCAAAGTTTACAAATTCATACCCTCACCTCCATTTCCTTTTCAGCTCATCTTTTCCTCCGCTTTCTGTTATAAACATTCAAAGACATCATGCTTTTTTCCAGCTCGTACATGCTTTTGGTGTTGAACTAGATGAGCAGTTCTCAAATTGTGTGTCAGAACCCCAAAGTGGGCCATGGGGTCACCAGGGCTGCCATTGGACTTGCTGGGGCTGAAGCCAAAGCCCCATTACCAGTTAAAAGCCTGAGCCCACTGCCTGGGGCCAAAGCCAAAGTCCAAGGGCTTCAGGCCTGGGCTGCGGGGCTCAGGTTACAGCCCCTGCCCCCCAATCTGCAAGGCTCAGGTTACAGTCCCCCGTCCCCCCCACACCATCTGCAGCTGAAGCCCTTGGACTTCTTCCCCTCCCGCCCCAACCTGGGGCAGTGGGACTCAGGCTTTGGTCCCCAGCGTGGGGCGGCGGGGCTCGGGTGGGCTCAGGCTTCAGTCCCCCCTTCTGGGCATGTGTAGTAATTTGTTGTCAGAAAGGGGTCATCATGCAATCAAGTCTGAGAGTCCCTGAACTAGATGGTCACAGTCCACTACCCTAAAAAGGAAGATTATGTGGAAATGTGAACATTTAGCTGAAAACTAAGGGCAGAAATTACACAGAATCTGGTTCAAAAGTTACATATGGTACTGGTTCAGAATGTTAAGAGTATAGAAGCAGGTAGTATATCTGGCATGCTTATTTGTCTGTTGAAAACCAGAATACCTAAAGGTATTTTAGAGAGGTGTACTTATATCCAAGATATGGAAAGAAATAAAGATGTAGGGTGTTCTTAAAGTATACATATTCCTTTATGTGATACAAGGGTTTAATCTGGCATTTTAAAATGCTAAAGTAAGAGAGACGAGACATGATTCAAAAGTCTTATCTGCTTACTTTTCTGAAGAGATTAATTTCTTTAAAAAAATCATCACTGTAGAGACAGTACACTCGGGGAATGTGAGTGCATTCTACTCTGCCTCACACAACGGCACTGTTAACTAAGGTCCAAAGGCAGACCTTTAACAATGGTGTGAAAACAAGAAAGCCAGACTTTCAGATCCCAAGATGAGTTTCCAACAATGACACACACAACTTGCAAATCGAGTCTGATGTCAAAGTCATAGAGGAAATGTGGAACACTCCACTGTCAACTTTATCGTCTTCCAGAGTGTAACTGCAGTTTAAATCAAAAGTAGGAGCAAAGACACATTTAGAAAAAAAATGTACAATGGAGCTGTCCTAATTTTAGAACACCATCTTCAATTCCTAAAGTTCACAGCTGCCTTAATGAATCTGATTAGTCTGCAGCTCTAGAAAGAGCAAGAGTCATAACAATAGGAGGATCCCCTCAATAAGATATGAATATATCTTTGTGCTTACTAACTTTCATATTGTCCTTCAAAGGTAACCTGCAAATAAAAAACTGGAACTGTGCCATTTTGGCTCCTCTCTGATAGTGATGTTCAGGTATCACGGTCATGAATGTGGTATATATACTCCACAGAAAGCCTAAAAGGGTTCCGCCCCCACCAGCACGCAAAAAAGCTTGGTTTTGAAGTTAATAATAGGGAAACTAGGCTTCAGTTTTTGTTGGTGGTTTCCTGGGAGGACCAGAATACACGCATGGGAGCTTTCTGGCTGCTGTTGCTGCAGAGTTTGGCAGGTGCCTGAATTAACAGGATTTAAAGTTTTTGACTATGACTAAAAATCATTACCATACACTCAATGTGGGATGTAAACGTTGGACAAAGAACTAAAGCTTAAAACCAATCAAGGGTCTTCAGACAGCAGTCATTAATTATGACCAAGTTAGAGACATTCAACACAGGTTTGAGCATGCCAGGTATAAATCAGTTGTACGCACCTAATCCATGCTAAATGGGCGTGGTTATTGCTAAGACATTTAAGGCACATTTAGAGCAGCTGTATAAATGCTACCTGGCTTTTAGGTTTAATAAAGGAATTTCTGGTTGAATTTATGTCATAGTTATGCCCTTTATTTGATTATTATTAATAATTCCAACACCATAATATAAGAATAAATAAAAATAAAATTTTCAGGTAGAGAAAGAAGGTACTAACCCCACTTCTTTCCCCTCACATTGCAGGTTACTTTAAATGACATCATACTCTAAGTCAAAGTTATTGGTAAATATAGTGGTCTCTTGAAACATCTTCACAACCTGAGAAACCAAGTGTGTCACTAACTTGTTTAATGTCCATTATATTAGGAGAAGAGGCCTGCCAAGGACAGAGAATTATCCAGGTATGTTATACAGAAGAACAGTGCAAGCTTGGTCTTGGTCAGAGTATTTAGTTTCTTGTATTACATATTCAATAGTTTTTATTAAACAATTTGTTGCTTTATTATAGTAATTGATTTGCTCTGATAACTGTTGTATTGACATGAGTGTGGTTTTTATATTTTAAAATAGTTGTTACTTTTCCTGAACATACACATAGTTGTATGGAATGAGAAAGGTCAAAGGAAGACAATCAAAAGCAATAAGTGTAAAGGACTTTCCCTCCCCTCACGCCCTTAAAAAAAAATCTAGGCTTAAAAACCCTAGAAAATTTGGGTTATACAGAAAGTGGATCACCGAAAACAACTTCAGATTCAGAACAATGTGGTCTGATAGTGTTACATGAACAACCAACAAAGTAATAAACTGAACTATTGCCTGTGGGTTCAGCTATATACATAGACAGTTTCTGCTCCCCACTTGTGGCTGTCACACCCTTCCTTCAATTGGTACACTTCCCATCAGAATTTACACTTTGCCATCTTCCAATATCCAAGTACTAAGCAGAAATCTACCTCTATATTAAAAGTACAAAAAAATCCATCCAGTGGACTTCAATTTAGAGGAGGAGCTAGAAGTTCAATTATCTGGTTTTGCAGCACTGAGAAACTCATCCACAAATTGAATACCCATTACCCCAGAGGTAATGCTAAGGACATTGGAGTAAGCACTAAAGAAAGTCACTGCATTATCCCATTAGAGGCCAAAACTGTTTTTCTTGTACCTAAAGCAAACGCTGACAGCCAATTTCTTATGTGGAAAATTATTTATAGGTAAACCTTCACTGACAATTCTTCAAATTTGGAAGTTCAAAATGATAAACTAATACAATTATGACACTTGCATATACTGAAATAAAGTGGACATGATTTCCTTGCTCTCACTAGTAACTCAAGACATCTTCAAGGAAAAACATTTAAGAGTAGTTAAATTTATTTCTTTGCTTAATCTTTCCCACAGTCTGGCTGGGGAAAACTGGTGTGCAGAATTTTCTGCTCAATTCAACTTTTGTTTTAAACTTTGAGGTTCACCTTCAACTTTAAATTCTGATGAAATGTGGTTTATAACATAATGTATCATTATCTACAGAAAACTTGACAAATACTGAAATTTTAGTTCTGATCTAGAAAGCACCAGAGATTTCTTGTATATAATGTTAAATTCTTATAAACTCAATGTGGTAAGCTACTTTTGATCATATCTGATCAAATGAATCGGTATCTCCTTTTCCCCCTCAACTTTGAGGATGACAGGGGAAGAGAAACTAGGAAACTACCCAGTTTGAGAGGCTCCTAGATTCTAGTCACCAGAGTCTCTCCAAGGACTTAAGCCTTCAGTGCAACTCTTTCCCTTAAACTGGCCTTTTCCAGGAGATTCACACAATTCTCAGGAATAGTAGAGAAGATCCTGGAGCTCTAACGCCTAAGCCTTCATATGGAAAGGTGACAATTCTTTCACTTTACCAACTCCCTTCCCACAGTCAAGGGTAATCTTGTCTATTATGGTGTGTCTATCAAGGTGTTCCAGCCCTCCAACAGAATTTCACATGTAATCTCCTACAGCCCATGAAGTTGGCGGACAAAACGCTCTTCAGAACGCCATTTCTGTTTCAGAATGCAAATGGCAGGAAATCACTCATTTAGCAGAACAAAACTTGCAAAGGAGTTAGGAAATGTTGCCACAGGAAACCCTGCTGGCCTGGAATCAAAGGATTGGGAGAATATTGAAGAGAGAACTCCTGGATTATTCATATCATGATATTGTTAGAGGCCCCAGTTTACGAGGTATTGTACCAAACAAGAGACAGTCCCAGCTGTGAAGAGCTTACCATCTAAAAAGACAAAGGGGATGGTGAATGGGACAATACAAGCAAGGTCAAGGTGGAAGCACATCTTGTTAGTTCCATCTTTTCCCTCATGCATTCCTGACGAGGACCAACATATAAAGGGGTAATAGAGAAGGGATTTGGTCAAAATATGTTCAACGACAGATATGTTTTCAAAAAGAATCATCTACATCTAACACCTTGCTCGATATATCCATTATTAGTTGAGAGCTCTCCTTAGGTATTGCAGAAGAAGCGATGCAAAGTGGACTGCCAAACTGACATGGTTTCAAGTTGTACATCACTTCCTCTCACCACCTCTACAACAGACTGCACAAAAGGAATTCTGGTTTGGGACTAATTCTATACACTCAAAAATGTGCCAGATACACCTTAAAGTGAAGACATAAAAGGTAAAATACAGGTAAGAGATATTCAGAAACTTATCTACTAATAGACAAGTATTTTTAATCAAGTCAGTATATTTGCTAAGAGCACATTCTATGCAACCAAATGCAATTTAACACACAAGATATCAGAATGGAAATGCACATGTGCTGTTAACTATACCTGATAAAAGGAGAAACTCAAGTATATCCTGGTGAAAACATTGCTGGAAGTTCATAAAGATAAACACTTAGGTAAACCTATTTGTTTTTGTTTTTTTATTATTATCATAGCACCTGAGGACACCAGAGATTGGGGCCCTATTGTATTAAGACACTGCACAAATAAAGAGACAAAAAACTTCAGGGCAGGGATTGTCTCTTACTCCATGGCTGTAGAGAATAAAGTTTTCAACAGTGCCTAAGTGCTGACTTAATGATTTGGGTGACATCGAAGTCAGAGGGAGAACAGAATGCAGTGTCCTAAGTGTGAGATGAGAGTCTGAACAACAGCCTTAACAGAGAGAAAAGGCTGAATCTTTGAAATGTATGGATGTACCTATGGTAAAATCAGGTATTGGCTAAAAGATACTCAAGAAAAGTTAATGTTTTTAGTTTTTGCTTTATTTTTGCACTGTTATTTTTGAAGTATGCTTCTATAAGCTCTAGTTGTCCTTTCAAATAAATTGTATTCAAGAATATATATTTTTAAATCACGTGTACCTTTATAAGTATTTTAATGACTGCAGATCCAGATGTATGACTCTCCATAAGCACATATAGAAATCAATTTTGGAAAAAAAAAATCAGAAGCCATACCTTGTGTTGTTCTATCGCATCTATCCATTGTTGTCTATGATCAGGATCCTGAGCTCGTAGGTACCAAACACTATCATTTACACTAATGTCAAATCTGCATTCATCAAAATCATGAGGCTGTGAAGGGAAACAAAAAGGGGGATATGATAAGCAGAGCTAGAATTAAGCATAACAAAGATTAGCTATATCTCAAGCATAAAATGCTGAGAGTCTAGCTATAAGGTATTGTAGACCACACTATTTGCTTCTTTAACTATAGAGTTAATTAAATTCCTATTACAGTATTAAATTCATGTTGTTTGTTGGGCCTAAATACGAATTAGATAAAATTTAAGTTAAGTTTTAAAAAAATGTTAAACCACTAGGTTACACCTTACATTAACCCAGAAAACAGCCAGCAGAAGTTTACAGCGTGACATGTTGTATATAGTTAGGAGCTGATGAAACAGTATAGCAACTGCCACAAGATCCATTTAAAAACACTGAAGGATTCTTGGGATTCTACCCAAGCATAGACCAAACACTCTTTCCCTCATCCAAATAAAACGAACAAACCTTATAGCAGACTAAAAAAGCAAAACTAATAAATACCTCAAATTGAGTTTTAACTTCAGAAAAAAGAGGCAGACACTCCATGAAGTCCACTATGACTACTGCTACTGACTTTAGATACTGTTCAGGTAACGGGCAGCAGCAGTATAAAATCATAAGCAAGATCATCAACAAACGTGTGTTCATGTAGAATGATACAAATGCAATGCTAGTTGACAGACAAAAGAATGGCTGACAGATCACAAACAAAGACCCTTCAGAATTCCTAGATAATCACATTTAATCAAAAGGCTAACAGAAAATTTAAAAGAAAACAACATAATGGGACATTACAGTATACAGATACTCTGAACACCAGTGACAGTAAGTTGACAAAAAGTTATTAAAAAACTTGCCTTAAAATGTTACGTACAAAAACCATTAAAAGTTGACTGTTATGGGGTACCAAGTACTATATCTTAGTGCAAGGACTAGCTCCCAACCTCTAATATGGAACCCAAACATGTAACTAGTCTCTGAAATTACATACATTCAACTTTAACATATGAAAACTGGCCACACACACTGGATGACTATCTTGTTTACAAGTGCACAGAGACTTTACATGCAGTTTGCCTACACAATTTCAGAGACTGATTTGAAATGTGGCCTGTCATGTGTGTCTTCAAATATCTAAACCCAGAGTCGGCAACCTTTCAGAAGTGGTGTGCAGCGTCTTCATTTATACACTCTAATTTAAGGCTTTGCATGCCAGTAATACATTTTAACTTTTTTTTTTTTAGAAGGTCTCTTTATAATTCTATATTATATATAACCAAACTACTGTTATATGTAAAGTAAACAAGGTTTTCAAAATGTTTCAGAAGCTTTATTTAAAATGTAATTAAAATGCAGATCTTATCAGTTTAGTGTGATCCTTGCCCTTGCTTTTCCTTGCTGAGTTTTCCAATGTCTGGTGGCATGTATTTGGATACTTTAAGCTGCGCACAGGCTTCTGAGTGATCAGTTGTTAACCAGCTCGCAGGAGGTCAGCGGCTGGAACCCGAGATCGGCAGCTGAGGTGAGTGGAGCTGGTAGCTGATAGGGCTGAGCAGGGCCAGAGGCCTGGACACTGTCTGGCAGGGGGCCTCTGATGGAACTCCAACCAGAAGCAAGGTGAGTGGGGATGCGGTGGGGACCCTGGCTGACAACGGGCCAGCAGCCAGAACCCCAGAGCAGTGACTGAGTGGCTCAGCCCGCTCTAGGGTTCCGGACGCCAGCTCCTGCCAGCCAGGGTCTCAGCCCGCTGCCAGCCTGGGGTTCCTTCATCCAGGCCAGCAGCAGGCACCGAGTGGGGCCGGTGGTGGGACCCCAACTGGCAGGAGCTGATGGCGGAAACCCCAGACTGGTGGTGGGCTGAGTGGCCCAGCCCGCTGCCGCGTGCCATCAAAAATTGGCTCACGTGCCACCTTTGGCACACATGCCGTAGATTGCTGACCCCTGATCTAAACATTACTATGCATTCATGAAACATGGTAGCAAATACTTTGGGACAGTGGTTCTCAACCAGGGGCCCAGGGCCCCCTGGGAGGCTGCGAGGCTTCAGGCAGTCCACCAAGCAGGGTCAGCATTACACTAGCTGGGGCCCAGGGCAGAAAGCTGAAACCCTACCATACAGGTGGAAGCCCAGGGCCCTGATCCCCGCCACCTGGGGCTGAAGCTAAGGCTTGAGTAATGTAGCTTTGCAGAGCCCCAAGCAATTGCCCTGCTTGCTACCCGATAACACCATCCCTGGCTTTTATATGCAGAAAACCAGTTATTTGTGGTATGGGTGGGCTATGGAGTTTTTACAGCATATTGGGGGCATCAGAAAGAAAGGTTGAGAACACCTGCTTTGGGCTATGCCACATGAACCATTTTAGAACAATATACAAAAATCTCAATATTACATCATTCTCTCATTTAAAGGAGACTTCATAGGTAAGGTTGACATCTAGGTAATTTACTTAACCTCCCATCTCCCAAATGTGACTTAATATGTAGACAGAATTGAAATAAAAGAAATGGGTGATCATTTTAGGTTAAAAAGTGTTGTTGATTTTTTAACCACAACATTTCAGAAATCAGGAATACTTAGAAATAATACTAAAGAATAATAGTTTAAAAATGTCTTAAGTGCCTCATTTTCAGTCCTTCTACCTTTCAAACAGAATATTAGAAGTCACCAAATCACATGTGCAGATATCTGCAATCACTCATGGGGTAGAATAGCTCTGATTAATGTTTTATTTTAAAATCAATTTTAACAGTATATTTGTTTCTGGTGCAGCAGGGAATTATTGATTAGGGACTTGGCTGCCTCTGTCTGACAGTACCATGGACAGATATACTGGTAACAAGCTCTTTAAAAAGGCAACAGCAGCGAGAGACAGAAAAGGAGCTGAACAAAGGAGTGCAGTTAGACTGTGGAGGGAGACAGGAAAAGAGGCTTAGTTGATAAATTACTTGCCTCTCTCCACAAACAGAACAAACTGCCAATACTGTTTCCCTAGCTAGCCAACTCAGATTCCTGCCTCCCTCTGAAGAATAGTATAGGATCAAGTAAGTATAGACTATCATAACGCATATGCACAAAGGAACTGAATTAAGATTGCACAGGGAACCTTAATTCTGACATTTCCTAACTGGAGCGTTTTGCTTCACAAAGTTTAATACTATTTTAACAGTTCTTTTTGTAGGCAATATTTATCTACTAAAAACAGCAGTTAATCTAGTGAATTGGGCATAGGGCTGAGAATCACGCACTCGTGATTTCAACCCCTGGCTGTGCCAGCAATTAACTGGATAGCTTTGGGCAAATGACAGCTTTAATGTTCCTTATTCAAAATGAGAAAGATAGCTTACCTCACAGGGCTGTTGTGAAGATACAAGGGCTTTGAAAATATGAAATACTAAGTGTCATAATATTTATATAAAAGCACAGAACCATGACATTCCATTAATGCCAAGTCAGGAGATACCCACAATCCTCCAGAATGGCAATATATTGAAGGCCGATAGAAATCCATTCTCTCTCAGATACCACAGCATGTGATCCAGGAATGCCTCCCTCTTCAGGTGCAGAAATAGGAAGAGGAGGTAAATGAAGTCTGTGCCTCATCCAGTGGTTAGAGACTGAAACAAGAGGGTGAACTCTCACCACACCAGCCAAGGGGACGGGAGTTGTTAGGACACATGGCTTACCCAAACTAGAAAGAGGAAGGGTTTAACAGAAGTGCAACTGTACTGTCTCCTCTCACATCTTTAACCTCTGGCCTCAATCTCTTTTTACCTGCCTTAGATTCTATGACATATGTGGCAAATTGCCGGTATTGTTCTCTGGGTCTCGCGCTCTCTCTTCTCTGGGGTAGGTTCAGGGCGATATTGCTTGCCTCTGAACCAGTTCTTAATCACTCCCCTAGTGTCCTTGGAGGAGGGGAGTGGAGAGGGAGGCACCTGGGCCCGCCCTCTACTCCAGGTCCCAACCCAGGGGCCCTGGGGTTGTGGTGAACCACTTGACTAGCGGTTTCTTCCCCTGGGTTACTTCCCTCTCATACCCGTCAGCTTGTGAAGGGCTTCTCGCCTCTCTTCTATACAAGCCTGGTGCCCCTTACCTAGGGT
>NC_133774.1:49173796-49210320 GCF_003597395.2 Chelonoidis abingdonii | reverse complement strand
CCCAGAGGCCAATAACGTCGATTTCCGTCCACACTAACCGTAATCCGATATGTTAATATCGAATTTAGCGCTACTCCTCTCGTCGGGGTGGAGTACAGAAATCGATTTAAAGAGCCCTTTATACCGATATAAAGGGCGTTGTAATGTGGACGGGTACAGCGTTAAATCGATTTAACGCTCTTTAAATCGATTTAAACGCGTAGTGTAGACCAGGCCTAAGCAACAATATTACCATGAAATGGCAAATGCTTTTTTGGCCATGAGCCTGAGAACCTGTGTTCAGTCCAGAAGTGACTGCACACACAACTAATCAATTGACTGGTACTAGTAACAAACTACTTCTGGGTCCCTCTCTGGGTCCCTCCCTGCCCTTGGTAGGTTTTGAAAGGCCAGAAGAGGAAGGGATCATTTAAGCCAAGGAGTGGGGAGTGAATAGGAGTCACTATCCACCATCAAGACCTAGAGCAGAAGAAATAGAACTCTGGCTCCCCTTTCAATTTACTTCACCAGTAGCCTCAGGAAATGCATAGCTGCACATGCAGGCCTCCAGAGAGCATTAAGGCAGATAGGAGAGCAGCTGTGGCAGGAGCTGGCCAGGGTGGAGAAAGAAGAGACTGTTCACATGAATGTTTTGGCTATGGATCTTATATAGACTGCAAAACAGTTTTTAAAAGTGTAACATGTCGGAGCCACCCTCTCAAGAGAGGGCCCAATTACCGCTGACAATCTAAAAATACATTATATGAAGCACAATGTTAGAATTATTATTTGTACAGGGTATTACTACAGCACTGATTTAACCATAAATTCCTTTATTAAACCCAAGGGTGAATGGTATTTGCTTTAAACATGCCTAAAAAATAAGCAATTTACTGCACCCAAACAGTAACAAAATATTTATAATCGTTGGATCAAGATACTTATAAAATGGGCTAAACCCCAAAGTGCTAGACCCCCACTGCTCAGCTCCAACTTGGTCAGGCAGGTATTAGCAATGGACCCTTTACAGGTCCATTGCAAACCAGTTTGGTGTTGGAAAGCTGACTGTGGTAAAGTGTTATTGGAGCTTTCTGAGGCAATCAGGCTTGTAGTTTATCCCCATGGTGGTGGGCATGAAAGAGATTCCTGAAGCAATTGCTGGCTTGAGAGAATGAGGCTTCCAATCTATGCTGGGCCCACTGATGGGACTCGTGCCCACAGTTTGCCCTCCTCAAGGAGAATAAGTACATAAACCACAAAAGGTACTAAATATCCAGGCCCACATGTACCACAGAGGATGATTCATGAACGTCAGCATGGACTGCACTTGGGTTTTTGCTGATTGGGAGTCTACATTCATGGACAAGCTTGGCTACTATTCCCACCAAATGTTATCGTCATAAATGGAGTTATTGACCCCACTGGTATTCTGGGGGACCCTGCATACTCACTTTTACCTTGGCAGATGAAACCACACCCTAATTTAACAGGACCTAGCAAAAAACAGCTTAATTACTCTCAGCACATGACAAATGGCTACTGAATGTGCCTTTGGCAGGCTGAAATCCCATTGGAGATGTCTAGAGACCCATCATCAATGCTGTCCACATTACTGTGGCTTGCTGTGCTCTTCACAATTTTTGTGAAGCCAGAGGTGAGTCATTTCCCCCTGAATAGACTTATGACTGCAAGGGGCTGCTGAATCAGTACACTCAACCAGAAAGTGCACCTATCACAGATGGAGCTGAATGCCCCCGGCCAAGTCACAGATGCTTTGTGCTCCCACCTTATGGACTTACATGGTCCAGCAGAAGAGGGCGAAATAGTACTATTATCAATGTGTTTGCGAGAGGGGCTCACTGATTGTGGTGGGTTTCAGTACTATGCCATATACTTATGAATGACATGGCCACTTCTGAATGGGGGCAGGTAGTCACAGTATGGACTGATGTAAGGAAATGGTTGAAGTATGTATCGCTATAGACAACTGTATTGCAGGATAGTGTTTGCATACAAATTCATAATTGTTCCTGACCATGTGTTTACCTTTATTATTTTAAATATACATTGTATGATGTGAAGCAGTGATAGCAATAAACTTTCTTGATGAAATAAAAAAGTTATATAAACACTGCATTAGAAAAGTACAACATTCATCAATTCCCAGACAGGCCAGCTGCCATTATCACATCAAAACACCAGTAAAAGTGTTTTACAGAAAAAACAAAGTGCATGGATCAGTGCAAATAGTGAAACCATGTACAGGACAGAAACTTCCTACCATGGGCATGTCCTCTGGCCACCTGTTCGCCTTTCCCTTCTCTCCCAATTTGCCATGCACTTGGCCACGTGAGAGGGGGTTGGAGGCATCCACAGGGGAGGGAGTGAATATGGAGGGCTGCATGGGGCAAGGCTGTCCTGCCCAGTCACTCATGGAGCCCGACTGCCTGTGCCACCCAGTCCTGGAGTCTTCTAAGCTGCTTTTGTACTGCAGCACTGTATAGCAGGCAAAGGACTCAGACTGATGTGGGTGATGCAGCAATAGCCTCCACTCCTGCAATCATTAGTGATATCAGCCACAGTTTTCTGCTCAGCTCTGTCCTATTCCCTTATCCTGTTCCAGGAACTGCAGTGCAAATGCATGCTTCCGCACTGAAACCCTGGCCTCAATCTATGCAGTCAGCCTGAGCCTTTCCTTTAGCCACAAGTCCCTCTTTTTTTGGTACAGGACCTCTTGGTCTTGTCCAAAACCTCAACCCTAAGTTCATCAGGGAAAGACTTCCTCTTCGAATGGTCCATGAAGGTACACTGGTCCAGGTTTCTGATGCACTGTGTACAAAAGATGGAGGTACTGCAGCCAGTAGAGGTCAAGGGGCCTGGAACAAACAAGATATGGAGTGTTACTCTCTCAAATAGCTCAGTGCAGGAGCACAGAAAAATTTCTTTTGGAATTTCAAGGACAAAGTCACAGGGGCCAACTTTTCGAAGTGCCAGGGGGTGCCTGACCCCCAGCTCTGCCCCAGGCCCCACCCCTTCTCCACCTCTTCCCCCAAAACCCCACCCCCACCCAGTCCTGCCCCATCTCTTCCTAGCCAGTTCCATCAGCGTATTAATAAACATGAAAATGGAGCCAGAAACTTACCAGACTCAGGCAGCTTCTGTCCATCTGCATCTGCTGCAGACTGTGGTGCACTGCTCCTCAAGGGGCATCAAACAGCTACTCCAAGTATGGACCCAGAATGTGCTGCTGCTCCTGCTCTAGAACTAGTTTCAGCAACAGAGTCACTTCATTGTCCTCACTTGACATGATGTTGATGATCTGCCCGAAGTGCGGTACTAATCCCTGGTTTTCCAGCATTCACTCTTGAGACACTTCATCTGCTCTCTGCATTGGTCACCAGTCTGGTAAATTGCAAAGCTACCAGTTTCTTTGCTATTTGCTAGTATGCATGGTCATTCCTGGTTCTCTTACTAAAGTCTACTGTTTTGCTGGCTTTGCACCAAGGATTTACAAAAATCTGGCTGTGTTTCCATGACCATGAAGCAGTAGTCTTTGCAAAAGGCTTCTTCTGTTCAGTCTCCACTGCAAACACAGAATGGTGCGTTTGCAGCGCAGTGGTCAGAACATAATGGAAGGTTTAATGCTGACTCACCAAGTTGCTGCTGCAGCACACCAAAGGGGGGTTGCTCCATTTTCACTGGAGTTGGAAATTGTTGGGAGAGAAAGGACAAAGGAAGTTGGTCCATGGGACTGTGTGATACTTTTGGCAGAGTCCCAGGACCTGAATCAGGAATAAGGGGGAAAGGGGGAGGAGAAGATGGGGCTGCATCTACACTGCAAAGCAATATGGCTTGAACCCTGGGTCACAGCTTTACTCTGGCTCACACCCTCCATATCTGCAGGGTCCTGGGAAGCTAGGTCTGAACCAGAGTTGGAGATATGTGTGTAGATGGAAAGGGGTGTCTGGGTTCCAGCCCAAGTCTGAACCCAGGCATACATTGCAGTGTAGGCATATCATAAGCATAATTCCTAATTCTGAACCTTAGAGTCCAAAATGTAGATGCCTGCATGAAACCTCCAAGCTTAATTACCAGCTTGGATCTGATAGCGCTGCCACCAGCCAAAAATTTCCAGTGTTTGGCTCACTCTGGTCTCCCCAAAACCTTCCCTGGGGGACCCCAAGACTCAGATGCCCTGAGTCTTACCACAAAGGGAAATAACCCCCCTCCCCTTGTCTTCTCTTTACTTCCTCCCCAGGCTTCCCCTCCGTGGGTTATCCTGGAAGATTACTGTACTTAAACTCCTTGAATTACAAAACAGAGAGGGCAATTTACCTTCCCCCCTCCTTCTTTTTCCCCCTCCCAGTCTTTCCCTGAGAGAGACCGTAATCCTGGCACAGGGATTTCTATCCCCTAGAGCCTCACTTAGAAAAGAAAATCCAACAGGTTTTAAAAAGAAAAGCTTTATATAAAAAGAAAGAAAAGACATAAAAATGCTCTCTGTATCAAGATAACAATATACAGGGTCAATTGCTTAAAAGAAAAATATGAATAAACAGCCTTATTCAAAAAGAAATACAATTTAAACATCCCAGCAACTACACACATGTAAATACAAAAAAACAATAAAAGCCTATTGTTTTTCTACCTTTGTACTCACAACTTGGAAACTGAAGATTAGAAGCTTGAAGATAGAAAGATCCCTCTCATAGCCGAGAGACAGACCAAAGACACAGACAAAGGGACACACACCCAAACATTCCCTCCGTGAGCTTTTAAAAATCTTGTTTCCTGATTGGTCCTCTGGTCAGGTGTTTGGTTCCCTTTGTTAACCCTTTACAGGTAAAAGAAACATTAACCCTTAGCTATCTGTTTATGACAAGGCATACCTTAGGACACCGTTTCTCAAATGTGGCCACTCCGGGGTTTCTATGCAGCCACAGCAGTTTCCTGGGCAGTGGGGGGGGGAAAGCATCAGCCCCCTCTTCCTCCCTGTTGCTCCTGCATGCGCCAGCTCTCTGACGACACAGGTGGGACACACAATGCTTAAGGAGAAAAGTGAGGTGGCAAGGAGAGGAAGAGAAGGCGAACAGCAGGTGGAAGGAGTAAGGAGGCGAGTGGCGAGCCAGCACAGGGTGAGGCGGGCAAGGGGGGCTGACTGCACGCAGGAGAGTGAGGAGGTAAGCGGGGGGGAGTGGTGGTAGTGAGAAGGCAAGCAGTGAGACGTGATGGCAGCAGCCCTGGTAGAGGAATAAGGAGGCAAGCGTTGAGCAAGCAGCAGGGCGAGTGTGGCTGCGAGTGGGGGAGTGAGGAGATGAGCGGTGAGCCACCAGTGAGCTGGAGTTCTTGCAGCAGGGAGGGTGTCGGTGGCAGGGGAGTGAGGAGGCGAGCAGCAGGCGGAGGATGAAGAGGGACACAGAAGGCAAATGCCAGGCGAGGGGGTGAGCGACAGGTGCATGGGCAGCAGGTGCAGCCCCCCTTTGGGAAGGCTAGGCCCCTGACTCTACCCCATCTGACTGTATTCCCTGGAGTCAGAAGTCCCGTCTCCCCCTGCCCAGAGGAGCCCCAGGCTGGCTGAAGCCCAGAGCGCTCTTCCCCTCGTCCAGAGGAGCTTCAGGCTGGCCAAAGTCCCATGCTCAACCACTTTCCCCCACATCTGCCCAGAGGAGCCCTGGGCCATCCACAGCCGTGCCTCCTCTCCCCTCTCCAGACCCAAGCCACCCAGATGTTTTTCATTATTATTTGGACTTCTATTATGTCAAAGCATTTTTAAATTTACTTCAGAATTGTTATACAGACAACCACTTTTAGCTAAAAAACAAAAGGAACAATAATGACAAGAAAGTGCAAAGTACCTTACTTGTATTTCTATTCTGTTAGGTCCAGTAAAGAATAGAGATAACTGTGCATGATTTTTATTACCGAGTCTGCAAAAAACCCAAAACCTTACACAAATAAACTACAATGATTTGGATGTATACATCGGCATATTACTTTATTAACTTTAGAAAAAATAAATAATTTTAGGAAAAAGTGGTATTGCGGCTACCAGCAAAAGTTGGTTGGTCCCACTCTGAGGCCACCAAAAACTTTGTTGTGAGAATCCCTGTCCTAGGAGAGTTGTGGAGTGAGTAAATGGATTTTTCAAAGACAAAAGACAAGTGACACCTCTAGTCAGGTGTCAAAGCTGACTGGCAATCACCTGTCCAATGGCTTTCTTTGGTATTAAAGCAGGGCAGGAACAGATCAATCTGCATTTTAGCCAACAACATGGAACCTCTTACCACAAGACTCCACATATCCTTCCTCAGAGCAGGAAGGAACTTATCTAGGGCTAACTCTCAAGAAAATGCAATTCATAGGGTGACTGGACTATAAAAGTAAAGCGCAAAACCCCCCTACTATCTCCCGCTCTTTCACTTAAGACAACAAAGGAACCGGCCCTTTCACTTTGGGGGGAGATTCTGACCTGAGAATTTGGTCAGCCATGTTGCTGGGAACCTGTGATAAGGATTTTACCTTGAACCAAGTCTAGCTTGTTAAGTTTTTGCTAATACTAATCTTTATTTTTTCCTGTAACCATTTCTGACTAATACCTTATACTTGTACTCACTTAAAACATCTTTGTAATTAAATAATTTTTTTAAATTTAAAATAATCCAGTGTTGTGTTTAAACAGAACTGCCTGGTAACTAATCCTCAATAGGTAAATTCCATATGGATACTATGTTCCCCAACACCAAAAGAATTGAAATTCAAAAAAAGTAGTCTTTTTGGCGGTTGGGAGGCAGATGAACCTCTTGATCAAAAGAACGTACATCTTCACACAATCGCTACCCTGAGCCCCTCCACCAAGTGCTGAACTGGCATCCCAATTTAACAATGCATGTGAATTTTAGAAATGACTGAAGAATAGAATTTGAATAGAATTCCTGCTGCAATTTTAATTCTCTAATTACAAATAGGTGTTTCATGAACGATAACCTGCTTGTTGTACTTATTTTGCAGTACTTCAACTAAGGGACTGAGCGGGACGATTAGAAGCCTGCAGGGAAATTAACACATGGGGGATAAAGTGTTGCCAGGACCACTGGACTGTCCCCCTCTCACTCCAAACTCAAGTGACAGCAGCTATGAGACTAGCTGGTGGTGTAACTAGGAATGAGGCAGGAAGTCTGTGTGCACAGTTTTCCAGCATATAACAGATATTGATAAAAAACGCAATGCATTATACATCTATGAAGGCACAATTACAGCCTGACACTTTTACACTATAATATAATAGCAAGTATAAATAATGTCCTATTAACGCCAGAAAAGCATTGTTGAATTAAGTGTACACAATATGATCCATGATGGAGGGTGGAGAGAAACCATGTTTTGTTCAATGAAAAGGTTCCATCCCTGCAGTTTTATCTATATCGGCAGTCCTGACAAGAGTCAAAGTTAGTATGATATAAATATTTCGCAAGAACTAGAATTAGGGAACTTAACGTATTTGAATTGACAAGGAGAGTGTGGGTGGAACTGGTGGAAGCCTTGCTATGGAGTTTTATTGTAACCGACTGTATAAAACTATTTAACTGCTGATTGTCATCTTTTTTCAATATTTCTAAATCAAACATATATAACGCTATAGAATATTTAAATAAAATGTCCCCAAGCTAGAACCTTTTCATAAAATACTCAATTTTCATACTTTTCATCTCACTGTCTCAAAAGCCCAAGTATTAACATATTCTTATTCCGACACAGCGTGAATAGGTATCTGGAAGTTGTGACTGTATGTATGTATCTATCTCCATGGACTCATTTACCAAAGCCTTTCACTAGCTTATAATAAGAGATCTATGCACTAGACCGTTATTCATCTTATTTTAAAAAATAAATGTTAAATACTACATGATTTAGTGCATCTAATAAAACAACTATCAGGAAAAATATTGTGAAAACAAAATTATGTTTTACAAAAATGTTGATTTTTTTGTCAAACTTGTGCCCCTCTCCTTTAAAAGATTTTACAAAGTTATGACATGGTAAAGAAGCTTATCTTGGTCTCTTGATGTAATCAATGGGTAACCATTAGTTCTTTTTCTACTCCCAATACACAGGTGCCATGGGGAAAGACTATATTTAAGTTAAATTAACTACTTGGGAGACAGAGGAAAATATTGCTTTTGGAAGATAGGGCTCTACACCCAGAGTCGCAGCTCTAGACTGAACCCAAAGTTTAGAAATTCACACCCTCTTCCATTTCCTTTTCGGCTCATATTTTCTTCTGCGTTCTGCTATAAACATTCCTCAAGGACATTGTGCTTGAACTTCCAGCTTATTCATGCTTTTGGTGTTGAACTAAATGGTCACAATCCACTACCCTAAAAAGGAAGATATCTGGAAATGTGAACATTTAGCTGAAAACTGTGGACAGAAATTACACAGGATCTGACAACATAAACTGTAATTCAGTTCAAAGTCACTTTCTGAACCAGTACCATATGTAAGAGTATGGAAGCAGGTAGTATATCTGGCATGCTTATTTGCCTGTTGCAAACCAGAATACCTAAAGGTATTTTAGAGGTGTGCTTATATCGAAGACATGGAAAGAAACAAAGATGTAGTGTGTTCTTAAAGAACACATTTCTTTATGTGGTACAAGGGTTTATTCCGGCATTTAAAAATGCTAAAGTGCAGTAAAAGAGACTAGATAAGATTCTAAAGTCATATCTGCTTACTTTTCTGAAGAGATTAATTTCTTTAAATTGTCATCACCGTAGAGACAATACACTCGGGGAACATGAACTGATTCTACTCTGCCTCACGCAACAGCACTGTTAACTGAGGTCCAAAGGCAGACCTTTAACAATGTGGAAGCAAGAAAGCCAGTTAGATTTTCAGATCCCAAGTTGAGTTTGCAAAAATGACACACAACTTGCAAATTCAGTTTGATTTCAAAGTCACTGAGAGAAATGTGGAACATTCCACTGTCAACTTTGTCATCTTCTAGGCCGTAACTACAGCTTAAAATTGAAAGTAGGGGCAAGGGGACATTTAAAAAAAGAAATGTATAATGGAGCTGTCCTAATGTTAGACCATCTTCAATTCCTCAAGTTCACAGCTGCCTTAATCAATTTGATTAATCTGCAGCTCTAGAAAGAGCAAGACTCATGAAACAATCGGAGGATCCACTCAATAAGATATGAATACATCTTTGTGCTTACTAATTTTCATATTGTCTTTCAATAATAACCTGGCAAAGACAAATCTGGAATTGTTCCCTTTTTGCTCTTCTATGATGGAGGTGTTCAGATAGCATGGTCATGAATATAGTATATATACACCCCACAAAATGTTTGAAAGCTATTTTTTAAAGTTAATATGGAGACTGGGCTTCCGCTTTTGCTTGAGATGTCCCAAAACACACATACGGGATCTCTTTGGGAGTTGCCTGAATTAACAAGGTATTAAACTTTCAGACAATGACTACAAATCATTTCCATTCTTAATTACTCAATGTGGACAGGTGGGGGAAAGATTGGTTTTAAGCTAACTAACCCTGAACAATCTCTTCTGTCCTTTTAAAGGAGAGCCAACAGACAAACAAAGTTCCCCAACAAGGGATATACAAAAAGGGGGAGGGGTCACAATCCTATACTTTCATCTGTCTGTTTAGCAGCACTATGGTTTGTTCCATTTCAGGATGCCTAGTTCAAGAATGTATTTTACATCTCCAAAGATCATCTCTCTGTTCTTGCTTGAAGGAGACTGGAGAGAATCACTGTTTTTCATAACAGCTTAAAACCTCCCACACCCACACTCTCCTTTTCAGATCCCAGCAGTAAAAGCAAGCATTTGCCCTTTCACTGAGAAGGTTAATTCTTTCCTCAGGTCTCCAAGGATGTGGTGTACATGTCCTACACAGATCCTCCAGGAGTCTGGATGAAGATACACTTGACAGAACATAAAAGCCCCACCTCTATCCAGGAAAGAGTCTGCACAGGAGTAGTGTTTGCCCAGCTGATAAGGCACTCGCAAGGAAAATGGCTAAATAGAAGTGGGTGATGCAGGGGCACATATCCACCACATGCAACCATTAGAACAGTATCTGGTCAATGACAAGGTAAAAGAAAACCTGAAGAGGTAACAGAGGGAGTACCACAAACCTACTTGGTAGCTAGACATTACCTCCGATGACAACTTCTCCATGAAGAAAATGAAAAAGGACTGGGCTCTCTATCCCTTTCCATACTTGGGACAGGATGGCTGTTAGACCCATCAGTGCACCAGGAGGCAAAATAAATGTTTTTAGTAAGGTCTGGATTCCACAGGATGGGTTAGCTACAAGGAACATCCTTAAACTGGGTAACCACACCGTCACAAGCATTTGAAGAATTAACCTAGGGTAGAGTATTCTTCCACACAAGATACATTGGTGAGATGGGAGCACAAGACAATACAGAGAGATTAACATCCAGGTGGTCCAAACACTGACAGCACCTATTCTTTTGGTGGTAATTCAGCAAGACTCACTATGTGTTCAAACTGATTTTTCTCAGCAAGATTCACTATGGGTTTAAAGTGATTTTTCCTGCGTACATAACCCAACCCACATACTCAGTTTCTATTTTTCCCAAGGTACACTTAGTTGGATTGGCCATGAGTTCTGCTCAGTGAGACTCAGAGGCCAAATATGGAATTCACAATCAAATGAAGACAACCATGTAATCTAAATAAGTTGCTCTGTATTGCAGGTGGTCACAGAACAGCGTTCAACAATCCTTGGAACATCACAGGGGCCCCATGGAAGGGTCAGGAAGTGAAGTAACCAAAAACAGGGTTTAACACATTTTTTTCTCCTAAATCCAGGAGAAGATTCTAGCAATTTCATCAGCTGCAGGGTCTGAATTTTCTTAGATTATCCATCAGCTAATTGACTGGGACATAGATTAAGCATCAAATTTGTACTCATTGTTCACTTTCCAGAAGATGATACGAAAATCTGATAGACCAGTCTGGTCTGAGGAGAAATGCTGTCAAGATGCCCCTATTCAACTGAGAGTGTTCCCCCAAGTTCTGTGTAAGCATTTGCCTGTTCTGATGTTATGTTTAGGGCAGCTGATCATGTTTGAGGGGGAAAAAATTCTAGGGATCATCTGGGATGGGAAGCAAAATAGGTTTTCTTGAGGAACTGTGGAATGCATCTCTAGCTGTAATTTCTAGATCTATTTCTATTAAGCAGAATTAAGGTGATTCCACATTTGAACTTGCCCTTTCTTAGTAGCATGGGCCACAAACGAACTGCGCATTACCTGTTCCTTGGCAGAGAGTAAACTCTAGATTCCTCAGGTAGGAAATTTCACTTTTCATGGGCTATCTTGCCAACAACTTCAAAAGGCCATTTACTACTAAGAAATATGCCCAGTCTGTAGAGTTATAGTGTTGTACTCATGCTCCTTGATATCATGTTTATTCTTGTTGGTGCTGAGTTTTCAGAAGACCTTCCAGAACAAGCCTCCTTACAAGGGATAAACAGTCCCTAATTTTGAGAACTGACATTCTTCATTTTGTGTCTTTTTCGCCTATATTATTTTTACTGGTCCCAAGATTGCCAGGGACTGCCAACATAATAGCAGCTTGAATGGAAATAAACCTGCGGAAGACAGAGGAACTTCTCAAACTGCAAACAGAAGTTAATGGAGCAATCTGTTCCACCTATGAGTGTCTGTACCTATCAACTAGGAGCACGCTCTTGATGTTTAGTTATGTACTCCAGAAGATCAGCAGTCTTTGGGTGATTTACAGATTTCCAAAAGGACTAAATTTTAGGAGAGTGCATGCTTCCTGACTCAACCAGGCCCTAACATTAATCCCTTCATCTATTAAAAAATCATTTGGGACCTAAATGACTGAAACTTAACCAGCTCAATAGGTACCACTTTAGCTGATGTCAACCCCACAGGGAAAACAAAAATCAAGGTATTAGGAGGCGTATTCTGTAACAACCTGAAGTGTATTGTTAGCCTGCAATGCTTTTATCTAGCAGTCCTATTCTCTCAAAGGATAAAACTAATAAGATTACAAACAGGACCTCTTTGGATTCCTATTCATATTGTCCATTGGCATTCAGGATGGAATGTGCAACAATGATTAGCTTGTTGGTATATGACAGGCCAAAAGAATCTGGGGAAGCACCAAACTGAAGGTTGTTTTTTGTTTTTTTGTTTGTTTTTTTTTAAATGCCAACGTGCACAGCAAAGGACAATGTGCACTAGATGAAGCAACTCCTCAAGATACATAAAGGAACAACAGCCATTTCCTTAACAGTCCAGTCTGAGGTTCCTTCTAAAGCAAATATATCACTTTGCAGTGCAAAATAAGGGTATTGTGATACTTAGTTTGCATTCACTATCTCCCTTATATGGCGGACAGCTGTGTATACCCCCAGCTGAGGGAGTTGTCTCTTGGTTTCTTCAAGAAGCTGGGAGAGCTACTGAATGGGTCTAATTCAGCACTGATAAGGGAACCTAAAAGTGAAAAACAACTGTGGAAAATAAGATTAAGAATAATAAATGCTTACATTGTACAAAAGGAACTAAAGGGCTCCTAATGATGGTATAGGTTGATTACTAGATAGACTACTGTTAACTAGATTAACTGCTGTTAATGCAGAAAAGGCAGCAGATTTCTTCAATCAATATTTGTTCTACATTTGGAAAAAAGCTGGAGGATGTTTTTATATCAGCATAAAATATTTTCTGTTCCAACTGTAACTAGTGAGGCCTTAAATCAGTAGGTTCCCCACATAATTTGCATTCCAGAATTTTAGAAGAACCGTCATGGAACACTTTAGATTTTTTTTTTTTTAATCTTGAAAAAGGGGGGAAGTTTCTGAGTACTATAACAAAGAATATTGTGCCAATATTTTAAAAAGGTAAACTACATGACCAAAGTAGTTATAGGGCACACAGAATAATATCAAACTGAACCATGTTTTAGAATGGCTGACATAAAACAGAAATACAGGTCCTGCCAAATGAATTTTGCTGATTAAGGTAATATTACATTAACAGTTTAGACTCCTGTAACATTTTTGCCTTTGTACTGTCTGACATTTTGATTAAACAGTTAGCACTCTACAAAAAATCAATATGGCCTACATTATGTGGGTAAAAAACAGATAATCTCTATCTTCATTAAGTAGGACTTTTTCTAAGTGTTGCAGAGATCAATTCTCTACCTAGCATTAATATTTTTATCAATCTGGAAGAAAATATAAAATCACTATCATCTATAATCTTTATCAGCAAAGACTGTTGGAATGATAAATAATGAAGACATGTCACTTATAAAGCACAATCTGGATTGCCTGGGTGCAATCAAACAAGGGTTTTAATAATGGATTAAAATTGACGACTTAAAACTTTTTTCATTTAAAATCAGACTTAAAAGAAAATGTACTTAAAATTAAATTTGAAATTATGACAACCTGTGAAGGCCTAAATTTAATATTATATTACAATTTGTAATTTAAATAAATGTGTTGCATGAGCCTTTCTCAGATTTTCATGAATTTAAGTGTGCTGCTATTTTCATTATATCAGAATAAGAAGGATCACCTAACTTCCGACGTTAACTCAAGCTTTACAGATATATTACAATGCCAGGTACTGCATTATCTACATAATTTTCAGAATAGGGTGAATGCTGGTATTTACCTTTTTTTAGGTAAAAGTACTTCCTTTGTTATGAAGAAAAGCTTCCGTCCCTTAGTTAATTTTGGTTTCAGTTTAGCTAGCAGATGCAGAGAGAATATTTTTATTTGGATTAGTTCATTTAAAGTTGAGAAACCAACTGGGAATTGAAAAAAGGGGAAACTTGCTTTCCTCTTCCAAATGAGGAATAAAAAACAGGTGAGGATTTGATTACTAGTTCTAAAAACCTGAAGGGCCTGGGACCAGGTTTGCAAAGCTATCTAGGCGTCTAAAGATGTAGCTAGGTGCCTAGTGGCCAGGGGTGAAAGTAGCATAGTTGACTTACCGGTATGGGGGCCCGACTGCAGGCCCACAGAAGGGGCGGGGTCGGAGGATCAGCCTCCCCCAGCCAGCCCACCTGTGCTGCCTGGCCCATGCCACCTCGGGCTCCGGCACTGATTTAAAAGGGCCCAGGGCTCTGGCCGCTGCAGTGGTGGCTGGGAGCCGGGGGACCCTTTTAAATCACCGGGTCCCAGGGAGCTGCCCATTTTATACCCCCACCCCCGCTGGCAGCCCTGCCAGCAGGGTCCCTACCAGCAGGGCCGCCGACAGGTGGGGAGGCAAAAGGGGCAGCGACATTACTTCTTACTGGCACTCTGTACTGGCCCACTTTCACCCCTGCTATTGGGATTTTCAGAGGCACCTAAGAAGGTTATACAGCTAACTCCCATTGATTTTAATGGGCAGCAGTAATGCCAAAAAGGATCTGGGTGTTATAGTCGATCTGGATCACAAATTGAGTATGAGAAAACAATTTGATGCAGCTGCAAAAAAGGAAATATTCTGGGATATATTAACTAGAGTGTCATATTTAAGAAAGAAGGTAACTGTCCTGCTCTACTTGGCATGGGTGAGGCCTCAGCTGGAGTACTGTGTCCAATTCCAGGAGACACATCAAGAAAGATGTGAACAAACTTAGAGAGTCCAGAGGAGAGCAATAAAAATAATAAAAGGTTTAGAAAGCCTGACCTATGAGGAAAGGTCAGAAAAACTGGGCATATCCACCCTGACAAAAAGATGACCAGGGGAGGGAGGAGGACCCAGTGACAGTCTTCAAACATATTAAGGGCTATTATAAAGAGGACAATAATTAATTGTTCACCATATCCACTGAAGGCAGAACAAGTAGTAATGGGTTTCAGCTGCACCAGGGGGGATTTAGGTTAGATATTAGGAAAAGCTTTCTAATTTGAAGGATAGAACCCTATTTCAGTGCTTAACTAAGGGAGATAGTGAAATTCCTGTCATTGGAGTCTTCTAAGAACAGGTTACACAAACCCACTTGTTAGGTATAACTTTATCCTGCCTCAATGCAGGGGACTGGACTAGGTGACCTCTCAAGGTCCAGGCCTACATTTCTATGATTCTGTACTTCCTTTGCTTAATAAATCAATTAGTTTTAAGATCAAAACAACATGTTCTAATTAATTTTTTCCTCTTGTGTATCCAACACATTTAAAGTAGTTTTATTTAACTAAAAAATATTTAAATGCTGGTTTTGTGTATTTAACTGAAATCTCATTTCCATCCCGATGCAGCTTCCCATAAATCACATTACAAAAAACTCTGTTGAGAAATATATCATGCACTATTTCCTAAATGGACTATAAAAATTAAGAATCTGAATACATGTGTGTTAAGATATATAATTATTTAAATTACTTGAGTATCCCCCTAGTTGACTAAGTGCACCAAATTTAGTGAAAAGGTTATATTAGGTTGTCAATCAACATGTTAATGATTACAAACCAATGAGAATGAACCTTTCTTTAGGACAACAACTAAAGTAAAATCAGGAGTTTAAATCAAATTTCCCACTTGCCAATCTAAAATCACTTTGATTTAAATCAATCCACTCTGTTTAATATTGCCAACAGAAAGTACGGCTAGCAGCAAAGAATGGAAGACAGAATTATATCCTAGAAAGCAGCAATTCTAAAGAGGTCTCAGGGTCTCCGTTAGAAAACTGAACATGAGCTCCTATTGGGACGCTGTTACTCTGGCCTGGTGTACACTAGAATTTGAACCCTAAGCAGCATAGTTAAGACGACCTAAGTCCCAGTGCAGACAATGCTAGGTTGACAGAAGAATTTTTCTGTCAACTTAGCTACCACCTCTCAGGGAGGTCAATTACCTCTGATGATGGGAGAATCCCTCCTGTTGGCATAGGTCATGTCTACACTGAAGTGCTACAGCAGCACAACTACAGTGGCATATCTGTGCCATTGTAGTATTTTAAATGTAGACATACCCTAAACAGGCTAATGCAGTTCTTGGATGTGTAGATGAGGAATACTGACTAACAGCACAAAAGTGATTATTACTATTATTTGTATTGCCATATCACCAAGGAGCCCTAGCCCTGGACAAGATCCTCACTGCGCTAGGTGCTGAACAAACAAAATGACGGTCCATACCCCAGAATTTACAATCTAAGTATAAAACAAGAGAAAAAGATAGATATAAACAAAATCACTGGAGGAGTACAAGAATATTGGTCAATACACCAACTGCCCAACCGTTGTCAAGTTTTTTGTAGGCATCGTGTCAAAGCAGACTTTTAAGAAGGATGAGGTAGCTTTGCAGATGTTTATGGCAGTTTCTCACAAGTGAGAGGGGCAGTACTGGAGAAAGCACAAAGGTGTTTGCCTGGAAATTTAACAAGTGGTGATGGAAACAAGTATTCTACATACCTCCTGAACAAGCCTTAAAGTTGGTTGATTTGAGAGAGCTGCATTTTAACAATGAGGCTGCAATATTTAAATTACATATTTTACTAGTCAAGATTTTCTTGTAATACGTCCCCAGCCACAAGAGTACAGAATTTCTTGTCCTGCTGATGCTGGGGAAAGTGATTTCTGCCAAATCAGTGTAATGTTCGTCTGTTGGCACCGGGCTCAAACCTGGAACCTCTGGAGCTTAATGCAGGAGTCTCTATTGCATGAGCTAAAACAGACATCTCTGTTAGTCTGTCTTATTGGGGACCTCAGCGTGCATGGTTGCAACACACACACACACTTCGGAAAAACTTTCTGTATTTATGATAGTTTTATTAAAGACAGCGAAGTTATCAACTCTCCAACCCAGCAAGGTAGAAAGAGAGAAAACAGAACGAACTGAGCATCCATATTCTCATAGCAACTCTTGCAAAACAACCTGAAGTATTAGTTATTGTCCCCCACACAATCATCACCAGGGGTCATTATCCAAACATCTCCCAAGGCGTACAAGGCTGAGATACAGCTTCTATAATGTGTTACACTGACACCACTATACCTAATGCATATTCAATACGAATTTCAGTCCCTTTTCCCTATTTCATACTAACATTAGGGTACCCTTCTCTCATAGACTATTAATCTTTTACATATACACATCCATTAGATACCATGGCAGTCTCATGATCTGCTGATGTCCCTAATTTAAAACATCCTAAATTCGTATAGACTAGAATCTTGGGGTTACCTGTCAGCAGTTTGGTCATTACAGCATTCTATCTTGTGATATCTTATGAGCAGTACTGAGGGATAGCTCACTGGTTTGAGGATTAGCCTGCTAAACCCAGGGTTGTGAGTTCAATCCTTAAGGGGGTCATTTAGGGATCTGGGTTTAAAAATCTGTCTGGGGATTGGTCCTGCTTTGAGCAGGGGGTTGGACTAGACCTCCTGAGGTCCCTTCCAACTCTGAGATTCTATGAAATTCTATGTTTACTTTTGATTCGCTACTTATGCTAGGGCTTTTGGGCTTATGCCTTTATTAGTTGAGCTAAGCTATTGTTTTGTAGGCCTTGTGAACTATAGGTTCATTGCATTAGGGCCTTAACTTATACCTATGCATACACCTATGCACCTATAGGGTACAAATTTAATATAGTAACTGACCAATTTTGTAAACTGCTCCCCAGATTTTACCAAGTGCCTAATTTCTTTAGTAGACATAAGACATTTATAACTTAATGGGAAAATTTCACATGGAGTTTAGCTTGCAAAATGACTTGAAAGTTTCTGCAAAACAATTAACTTCCTTGCAAGTATTTTCGTATTGTTTGCTTTAACTATACCTGAATATTTTAGAGTGTTAGCTTCTTGGGCACAACAATTTGTTTTGGACACCCCAGAGCAAACTGTCAGCACTTCAACAACAGTTAGTTTGTCCTTCCCAGTCCAGCCTCTGCCGCATCTTACAAGTAATAATTTCTAGTATTTGGCAAACCATATTTTTTTTATGAAAATGAATGCAAATTCACAGATTCAGCAGAATTAAGGAGTACAAGTGTGTGTGAGGAGCAAGCCTTGTTTAATCACAAACAGCTGTAATAGTTAAGCAATGATCAGGATGTTAAGTGTATATCTGAGGCTGACAGAGCATGGGTGAAGAGTGTTCCATAACAAAAATCCTTTGGCCTACAGCAACCAGGCGGATGACACATATTTCTAACGTATAACATGTCTGGCCTGTATGTCATGTGTTCTGACAAAGACTGCTGTTAGCAAAATATTCTGATTCTGAACATTCAGTCAAATTTAATACTCAATTCTTTCAATAAAAAGCTAATGTGAAAATAAAAAGAAAAAAAAGCAACACTGATAGCATAAATTTCTTGTGTAGTAGTCCATGACTGGGACTCCTAAGTGCTATGATAATACATATATTTATTGTATATAAGTAATGGTCATAAACAATTTTAGCCCATTTTGTTCTAAACTATATCCCTCACTTTAGAAGTTTTAACACATGGATGAACTCAAAACAATGCAATATTGAGAGAAATGGCTTTTTTTTTTTTGAAGGATACTAACTGCAGTCAGTCCAGAATATTATATATATATAAATTTATATAGTGTAAAAATATATCATTAATTCCATGTTTGAATGTAGAGTAACTGTTTATTACAGTAATATGTTTGTGATTAAAAACATTCTAAAAAAGAATGATTCTGTAAATACTTGTGGATTGGGACAACTTGTCCAACAATCTGGATCAGTGTCAGTTATTTTTCACTCCTTACTTAGGATTTAGTTTAATTACTACTATTGAAAGGAATCCCTCTCCATATCAATGCCATCCCGAGAAAACAGACGTAATTTTTGCTTTCCAAGCACATCACCCAAATATGTAGTTAACTAATTAAAAGACCGTAATAAATTTAAAATTCAGTTCTCCAAACATCTACCTACCGTAGCTCTTAGTAACACTTAAGCACAGTAATTCAAAGATGAAAACAAAATTTCTCATTTTCAAATTTCATGCATAACAGCACTTTGCCCGTTTCCCTGTTGCTGTGTGAAAGACTCAAATAGAAAAGAGAAATATTTTTAAAATAAGAAAATGATTGTTAAACAACATTTGTCCGGGGCAGGGGCTCATGTAGAAAGCTCCACTTGCGCCAGTAACTCAGCCCTTCCTATCCCCAGATCTCCCTTGCTCCACACTCTCATCCCTTCCCTTACTTTTCTCCTTAATCTCTCAATCTCCTTTGACTCTTTCCCCTGATAATACAAGCATGTTTTATTTTCTCTCATGTTCAGAACCTACCCCGACCCTCACTTGCCCCTCCAACTACTGTCCCATCTTCCTCTTATCTCTAAGGTCACTGTCTACAATCACTTCTCCAATTCTATCCTACACCCACTCAAATCCGGAAATATCCATTTGGTTATTTAATATATGCCTTAAAATCCAGACGTCTTCATCACCTTCTACTTCAAATAAGCCTCAGAATCTAGTTAGTGATTTCACAGCCCATATATTCTCCATTTCTAAATTAGTTCAGGGCCTCTTTTTAGTAAAGAGGAGGCTGAATAAATGCTCTGCCAAACTAGGAAAAAATGAATTGTTTACTTAAATGCTAAATATTTGTTAAACAGGCTTTATATATATAGGTTTATTTTTACAAATTAAGGAGTTGGAAAGGAGTTACTATTCTTTAGTGTAAATAGTAATTTTTTTGTATACAAATCCACTGCTTTGGTATCTGAGCACATGGCATTGCTCTATTCAAGATTTTTCTATAAAACACACCACTGTAGTAACTAATTGCTAAATGATGGTTGCATTTAATTTCACTGGCTGACTGCACAAACTTAATCAAATCTACCAGTGGACAACAGTCATAAATGTATATTTATCTTTTAACTAGAATTTCTTTATTAGTAATATTGCTCTTTCAGCGTGTACAAGTTGGAGAAAATTAGCCCACAGATTCACTTAATGGGCTACCTGGAAAGTTTATCCTTATGCATCCTTTAAATGCACTTATAAAATTGCTTAATTTCATCCTGGATAAATTCAAGAGACCATTTTGAATTTCCCATTGTATACATTTTAAAATGAAATACAAGAGACAACTTTAAGGAGATTACAACTACTGATAAAGTCAAGTTTCCCTTTAAAGTTTCAAACTTCAAATAATCCAAGTCCTGAAATTGTATTTTAGAAACAAGACTGCTTTAAAAGAAAATGCAAGGCAATCTAATTGTTGTTCTGAGCATATTTTTTGTTTAACAGTAATTTTGACACCCCAACTTCTTATATTCACTAGTAAGAAAGTAGAAATCAGTCAAGAGTTAAATTATATTTTCAAGTTGTAAAACATGGAGACTCTGTGAAAGGAATTTATTTCTCACAGGAAACTCATCTGTATGTGTTCAAATTGACAAATGTAGGATATCCTTTCTTACGATTTAAAAAGCCAGTCTATTTAAAGAAGAATTTCACTGTGTCTTCCTATATTTCCTTTTAGCTATCACCATTAGTTCCCAATAAACAGTGGCAACCAACATCATACTGTAAATAATCCAGAAATAAATCTGGTCATGAAAAGGAAATCAGAAATGTAAGCTTGCTGAAAAATTTGAGTATTTACCAAGTCTGTAGAAAAAGTTGCTTTTGATAAGCATTAACAAGCTAGACTTTAATGAAGAGGACATTGTCACCTATTCCAATCTCTTGATATCCTTTGCAATATGAAATTATGCTGATTACTCATGTCCCAAGTGCCCTCACTGTAAGTTTCTAAATCTAAAACATCTCTCTTTACAATACAGAAATATGACCATGAAATGTTATGAAAATCTCAAGAATGGTCCTTGGTACTTATTCATTAACTTCAGTGTACATTTCACAATTTTCGTATTGGTTTGGTCACAATAATCTCAGTGTGAATATAAGCAAATATTGAGAAAAATCTATAGAACTGCATGAAAATTTACAAGTCTTGTTTGGTCTTCCAAATGGAAAATAAAAACAGTTTTGCTACAGTAGAATATAGGGATCATTGGTGATTAAAACAGCATGATTAATAAAGAAGCCCACTTGCAGTGAAGTTATAGATTATTTGGAGCAATGATATGGGGGTGGGGGGCAGGTCTTCCATGCATCAGTTACTTCTTGTAATAAAGTTTAGTAGTATATGGCCATTAGAGTTTAAGATTCACTGAGGATTTCTCAAACATGACATTTTTCCAAATGTTTAGTCAAAACTCCATGCTGAAGAGCTCTTCTGACCATAGAGTTAAGACTATAGTAATACCATACAGATTCTGCTGAGCCATATGATCATTGAGAGTTGGTACTGCGGAAATCTAACAGCAATTTGTCCTTCTTTTGCACATCAGCAGTGATGGTACGAAGCACAAAAACAACAGAGGCCAACTGCAGAACAGAACAGAAGTCGCCTGATCAGTGTTTGAAGCAATAATGAGACATGAGATCTAATCTGTAACCTATAATTTTGTTTTTATTTTTTTTTAATTAGACTTCAGCAAGGAGAGGGGGTCAGCAGCTAGATGGGACAACTCAGTATCCCCAGTCAGCAAGCAATGCTGGTTTGAGGAGGGCTGTTTCCCCACTACAAAGAGAACTAATACCAGCAAAAGCACTAGTAAGCTCTATTCTATATACTAGCATTGCTAGCATCTAGAAGAGATCAGAAGAGGGGATTTGGGGGAAGAAGTGGCTCCCTTAAAACCATGTTATCAGGTCTCATGGCTGGTATTGTGGCTCTGTAACCAGCATGAACAACATTATTGTTGTCCTAATACGGAAAGCTACAATGGAAGTACTGCCAAAATTCTGGATAGTTACTTCCTATCCTTAAAAGCTTACTGATCAATGAAATGCAGTCATTCTGAACCAGAAACACTAAATAATCCTTTATAAGAAAGAACTAAAACAAATACGTCTCCAGTTGAAACTGCAGGCAAGTTCTGAATATGCATGATTACCTAAATGTGAATTTACCCATCACACACGAGAATTTGTACCTTTCATTTCAAAAAAGCACCATGGAAGTTATCCTTTAACAATAAATGTTTTACGTCTCATACCAAAGATATAACCTATTAGTATAGTGCCATCTACCATGATGCTGAGGCAGTTCTTTCAATATCAATTCCAAGGAACAATTGCCACACACTCCACTTTCTGCATTGTTGTCTGCCATTCAGAACTTGTACACAGCTATTAACTATCCCTGGACTTATGAGATCTGTCAAGATCATGACGCACTAAAGATAGGTTAAATTTAAAGCCTAGAGGTCTGTACAAGTAGATATTCCTAATAAAGATTCTGACTGCGTCAATTCAGTATCATCGCCAAACACTCACTGATAGTGAGAAGTCAAGACTTTCACTTTCCATTGATGCAATCCTAGACCAGACACAGGAGAAAACAATTTTTGCTGATACAGAAAAAGTCTCCTGCCCTTCTTCAGCTAATATTTATTTTATTAGTTACTAATGTTTTTATATAGAGTTTGAGTATAAATACATAAGCCAACTAGCTCTTTTGCAGCCATTAAAAGGAAATATGAAGGCCAACAAAGATTTCCTTGCAGGAAGCTATTTATAGTTGATGCACATTTTAGATTTCTTAATTTGATCAACAATAAGGGTAGAAAATGTAACTGAATTTCTTAAGAAACTCGTGATTGAAACAATTATAAATTTAAGTTATTGTCACCCACGTGCAACCTCAGTCTACTTTTTATGTAAAAAGAATCCCTTAAGAATCCAAAAATTATTGTGCTCATCCAGTTCTAAAAAGCCTAAACATACTTTGATTACATTATTTGCATTATTTTATACTGAACAAAAATTAGCCACACTAAATTATAATCAGAGTGTCATATTTTGCTCAAGATCCATGTCATCGATGCTTAATCCACATAAGCGAGAACTCTTAAAATATTACTCAGTATCCAGAATGAGAACCTATCAGCCCACTGCTTGGCCACTTGCATTTTAGATTATGGATGTTAACAACTGCCAAATATCCAAATAGCAAAGTCTTACTTTCTGAATCTACCTTTCAAAATTAGTACTTTCTAGAGTTAATCCAATCAAATACATTAAAACTGCAGCTTTTGTGAAAGGAATATTTATAAGTAGTAAAATACTCACCTCACGCTCACTTTACAACCGTAAAAAACAAACACTCTGTTTTTTGGGCTTGCAGAAAGATTAAAAATATTGCTGCTTTTGTCCAATTATATACTACAAAACACTATCTGGTATTTTCCATATCACATAACACACTCAAAGGATGACAAATATTTAACTGAATCCATCTAACATTACATTGCAAAGTTGCTTCACATTCTGTAGCTCTCTATAGTATTAAACACATGAAACCATACAATAATATTCCTAAAGCTAAAAGAACCCAAAAGGTTTCCAGGCTTGCTGGAGCTGCTTCACTTTTTTGAATTCTATTCTATTAGATTCTAATAACCCATCACTATAGTATCTGAGTTCCTTCTAAGAGTGCAATTAAGCAACGTGACTAACATTCATCATACGTTTTCTCATCCTCTCGACAGGGGAGAAGTGTGCACACTGAAGTGTTTTGGATTCTTTAATTTAATATTTCTACATTTACATGAATGGACATGGGCATGCGCATGCACGCACACACAGAGCTATGTTTATGTTAGAGAAGGCAAGGTCACAGAAACATCTTGCACCTGGAGCAGAAGGTGATTAGGTTTGTGATGCGCCCTACTTTCCATGGGAGTTCATTCCACAGACTTGAGTCAACTCCCAAGAAAACTGTCTACTGCACAGACGATCTTTACTTTTATTGTAGAATATTCTGTTGCGTCAGAGGAGTGAAGAAGTCAGAAATGATCTCCATCCTAGATTGCATATTTATTCTTTATTATCTTACATATGTTCCCTGTTTGGCTGCAAACATATTGCTTTTAAACCACTGACAAAAGATGACATACCATCAAAAAATTCATTTTCCTTAGCCATTTACACCAAGCATTTTGTCCATAAATGTAATTTATCTATGAAGCTCTAGTGAAACATAAAAGACATCAACTCTGAGATAGTGCTTACCGTAATAACAGCCTTGCTCAGACAAATCGAGCCTCTGCAGCCATACTCTGTTTCATCTTCAGATTTGTAGTAACTTAGAGTGTTGTTTTTCAAAGCTACCCATCGGTCCTGCCACCCATGAATGTAGTTGGTCCACTGTAGAGAACAAAGAAATAAACTTCAAAAAGCTGAGCAAGATCTGAAAATTATAAAAATACTGATGAGAAGATACCTCATTTGCTTATTAAATTTCATGATCATTTAAAAACTACAAAAAGTTTTCCAAAGTTCTCTCCAAATGATGGATTTGCTATCCGCTTGATCAGAACTCTCATCATTTTCATCAATCATTTGTGTTGCACAGTACCTTAAGACAATTTTGCTTCATTAACAATAAGACTAACATTGTGTCTTGTCTGTAGAAGCGGGAGCTCATCCAACTAAAACAAAATGTTCATTACAATTAAGTGCACTGATGCAGAAAGAAGTTTAGTGAAAAATTAGAAACATGAATTGGTAAAAGAGTTAGGTTTTATCTTTTTTAGGCTTAGAAGTTAATCTTTTGGTTTTAATGTTGCTAAACTTTCCATTTAAGTAGAACAGAAGGTTAGCTTTCATAAGAACTGTTTCCATAAGATAAAGATACTGTTTTAAAAAAAAAAGTCATTCTCCAGACCATATAAAGATTCATTTATACATTTATTCCCCCTTCACAGCAAATTAAATACAGTTCTGTAGATTAAAAATCACCATTTTTACACTAGTAACTTAACATTTGCCAAAGTCTCAAAGTCACTTTTGGGTACTAACAGTGTACACCCTGACTCATTAGCTGCAGATTACCAAGATACTTAATATCCTTCTCTTAACCAGATTTGTGCCCAATTGTTACGACATTGCATTCACATATATACATGACAATGGAATTCTGTATTTAATATATTAATGACAATCTATCATAATTGGTCATACTTCCAAACAAAAAAAACCCTAACAAATTCACTGAATGAAGATTTGATCCTCAATGTATCTTGTATGGCTGATGTCTATCGTCATGTCTGGACTGTAATATCTGGGTAAGTCTTACAGAGTAATCTGTAAGATCCATGTCTGCTACATACAGCATTGGGCACACACTTTGGCAAACAAGTTCTCTCTAAATTATTCGGCTCAAAAGCAATAACCAGTTAGAAGAGGAAATACTATTTAGTGAGCAATAATGGGAAAGTGAGTACAAAAATGTTCATAAACTTTGGTAAAATTGTTCTTAAATGTTTACTAGATCATGACAGTGGTTCTAAAATGAAAATTCTCACTGAAACAGATGAGAAAATAATGAAAAATATTTTATGTTTCTGTCATTATAACAAAGGCAGAAGAATGGGAAAAGGGAAGAGACTCTTTCCTCCACTAACAGCTTTGAACAGCTTTTCTTAATCAGAATCATGTGCTTATGACATTGGTCTGTTGCTAGGAAAAATGTACCAAATTCACCATTATGTCTTCAACGTATTATTGGACAGAAGAAAAGATCTCGGGTAAAGAAAATTCTAACTGCTTAAACAAGTGAATTTATTTACATGTGACACAGAAACTAAAGTCTGATATATCTTAAAATCTTTCTTAGTTTGTATCCACTTTTAAGTGATAAACAATACACACATTGTAAAAAGTGCTTTTCAAATGATTAAAATTTCTAATCAGTAGGACAACACATGGGGAAATGCAGGCATTCAATACATTTAAAAATCAACAAGCTTAAAATTTAGCTTCTTTTCCCCTTACTTGTGGAATAATGAGAGCTTATCTAGACTGAGAAAAGACCTCAAAATAGCTATTCCGCACTAGCTCCTCATGTGGACACTCTTCTTCCGTACTAAAAGTGCTTTTGTGCTGCTGAGATGTAGAGCGCTGAGAGTTAAACCCGCCTTCATACAGCACAGTAGGGAAAGCGCTGTAGTCTGTCCACACTGAGAGCTTCAAGTGCACTGGCATGGCTGGATTTGCAGCACTTGCAGCAGCACTGGGAGCAGTGCATTATGGGCAGCTATCCCAGCATGCAAGTGATTGCAAAGTGCTTTTCAAATGGGGTGGGGTAGTGTGTGACAGGGAGTGTGCTGTGTGTATGTGGGGGGAGAGAGAGTGGGTTTTTGAGGTGCTGAGAGTGTGTGACTATAACAGTGTTTAAAAGAGAACTGGATAATTCATGGAGGTCAAGTCCATTAATGGCTATTAGCCAGGATGGGTAAGGAATGGTGTCCCTAGCCTATGTTTGTCAGAGGTTGGGGATGGATGGCAGGAGAGAGATCATTTGATCATTACCTGTTAGGTTCACTCCCTCTGGGGCACCTGGCATTGGCCACTGTTAGTAGACAGGATATTGGGCTAGATGGACCATTGGTCTGACCCAGTACGGCCATTCTTATGTCAGCATTCTGTTTTGTAAGTTCAGACCCCCTTCCCCACCTCCCCCAACCTCTCTCTCATTCACTCAAAGCAAACAGTCAATGTTTGCTTCTTCTTGGCAGCTGGCTTCTCCTAACCTGAGCTCTGAAAGGGCATTTCTGCATTCCTCCAGCCAATTTCACAACAATGACAAGAGTTGCCACTTGACTTGAGGGGATTATGGGATGTTTCCAAGGGCTGATCACAGTGCACTAATGCAACACCTCGTTCACACTGGCACTGCGGCACGCCAGTGGGGGCGCAGCAAATGTTATTCCACTCGCCAAGGTGGAGTACCAGCAGCGCTGTAGCTGTGGAATCAGAGTGCTCTACATGCCTTGCTAGTGTGGACGGAGAGTGAGCTAGGGCACCTGGGGCTGCTTTATTGAGCTATAACTCACAAGTGTAGCCAAGGCTCTAGCTAGTTTGCATTAACTTTCCATAAACTTCCTCTATAGATAAGCCATAAGCTCTGGCTTTTCCCTCCTGCAAAAATGATGAAATCTTGAGCATCTAAGACACTGCAGGGAATGCAAGGAAATACAGCCTTTTAATGCTCGTTTGGAGTCTTGTTTTGTTTTTAAAAGGCTTTTTTATATTTAATTTCTATTTGCCAACTAAACATGTTGTTATGCAATAATTTCAGTTAAACTCATTTGCCTCTCAGGTATTACAGAAGACATTAATTAAACTAGCAAAGAAATTAAAGTTAGCCAGTCACTCACACAATACCTTCCAGCAGGTTCACTGCAACAGGTTTTATCATATTTCATAATTTAGAATATTTCTCATTATGTGTTTTCACTTGGAGGTTTACAGGAAAGGCAGTAGCTGTAATATGAGCATAAGCACTACAAACAAAACTCTAAAAAATGCACATAGTGCATATATAATAATACACAGATGTTTGGGAAACACCTTGGGACCTAGCATACAGGATAACCAACCATTAAGACCTAGAATGCAATTTTTAGACTCCGTTTCATTTTCCAATATTAAAATGGATGGTATACTACAAAGAAATACCAGATTTTTACTTAATGATCTGGATTGCCTAATAAGAAGGTAATATTGCAGAAATCTCAGGCAATAAGCCACATTTCCAAACCAAATCATCATGTAAAAAAACCACTGTACCTCCTGTCCCCTCCCCAGCATCAGACATGAGATCCTGCATATCAGTGTGCCAAGGCCAGCCTCCTCTCCTCAACATTGCTCCCCTCTATGAGCTCAGAAACATTTTTTAATTGGGAAGAGTTCATAAACAGAGCCCTACTCACTCAAAAAACACAGTGCCATAGGTTTTTAAGTACATAGGGGAGGTTCACAGGTAATGGGATACTGAGATCATGCATTTGGTTCTGGCTTAAATCCCTCCTTACAGCGTAGAGTGACAGATGCAAAAACAACATTTTAATTCTCTGGACATTTGGATATATATTGAGAAGTTACTTTCTGCTACTGAAATTGTTCACTCGGAATATTTAGTCTTTAAAATACTCCTTAAAACTGAATTCCCTAACCTCATCTCACACGTCATAAGCTGTTTTATTCAATTTACAGTAATAAAAAGGCAAGAATAGGTTTAATCCTCTCCATCCAACCCCATCATAAACATAAGCAACATCAGTTTTTGTGTTTTTAAAAAAAGCAAGCATCCATGCAATTTTCCCTTCTTCTCCACCCCTCCACCCGGATCTCCTCTATCAGGGTATCTGATTGCACTGTTTTGATCCTGGGACTAAAGGCCATGCCACTCCTCTTTGATGTGTCCCTATTGATTAGAAGTGATTTGTACTGCACATCACATGCGGCTACTTCCTGCAAAAAAGTCTTGCAAAGGAAAAGCTTGTTTGGTTGTTTGTTTTCTTGCCAACCCCAAGAACTGTCCCTCTTCCCCTTACAGGCTCAGCGTGGAGTCCAACACCAGTTACCACAGGTATCATTACAACCTTGCCAGCAACGCACACTATCTAGGAGAGGATTGCCAGGCTCCAGTCAAAAACCTGATGAATGGAGATGCCCTCGCTGCCAGCACTCACATTCCGCAGGAGAATTATTCTAGTTACAGACCCTGCGGTCCCAAAATTTACACTTGGCATCAAGGGGTGCGGATCGAGAAAGAAGGGAAAAGGGGACGCTCATTCATGACGAGGATGCCTCCTCATTTAGGAAGGGAAGGAGGCGAGACTCCCCCATCCGTTTGGAGGCTGGATTTTAAGACAGCACAGCCCCTCCGCGAGGAAGGGCTCCCCGCCCCGCCTGGTTTACAAGGAGAGCACTGAAAGCGGCGCTCAGCTTCTCCCCGAGAGAAGGGGGGGGGAGCTGGGAGCAGTGCGGGGGTTCCGCTTGCAGCAGAGAGAGCTGGAGGGGACGGCCTCGCGGTGTGTGTGGGCCATTACAGCCCCTCCCGCGGGCTGGGGGTGGATGTTTTGCTGCGAGTGACTCACTGCCAGGCTCCCCTAGGTCAGGCGGCCGCTTCCCCAGCCAAGCCAGAGTCCTGTCTCCGCGGAGGAAAAGGGGTGTGGGGCTGCCCCTCGGAGGGGTAACCCCGGCGAGACAGGGGATCCTAGCCCGATTCTGCCGGGCAGAGCGGGGGTGCACACGGTCCTCATCCGCCCGGGAAGGGGGAGGCTCCGAGTCCCCCGGGTGGCGCGGCGGAGGGGGCTGCTCACCTTGCTGAGGACCCCGCAGAGCTCAACAGGCGGCCCGGACTCGGTCTCGGGATCCTCCTCGGAGCCGGAGGAATTCCAGCTCTGGTTGTCCGACATGGAGACACCGCTCGCAGCCACCACCGAGCAGGGAAACAGCGAGCGGCCCCCGCCCACAGCAGCCTCTTCCTGCCTTGGGAACGGGAACGACGGCCGGGGGGGCACTACCTGGGCGACACCTCTCGGCTCCCCGGGGGGCGCCAGCCGCGCCTGCCTTCTCTGCAGCTGCCGGGGCCGCGGCTCCGTGACTCGACTTTCCGCCTCTGCCCTCACTGCAGCGCCGCGGCCCCGACCCACAGCGAGAGCCACAGTGCAACGGACGAGTGACTGTCTCCGCTCAGAGCGCCACCGCAGCTGCTGCCGCCATCTTACTTTAGGCAGGAGATTGCTCTCTGCCACTATTTACCAACTCCCCCCGGCCCCACTTTGGAGGGGCGCATTGCTTGCTGGGAATTGTAGTCTGGAGGGAGGGGCCCGGAGTCTGATGGCGCGATGCATTATGGGAATGCCCTCATGGAGCACTGCATCCTGGGAGATGTAGTCTAGGGTAGGGGAAGGTTTCCGATTTTGATTTAAAAGCTAAGGACAACCATTTTGGTTCGGTGGCGTGTCTTCTCATTACGTCATCCCCTCATCCCTCCCCCAGTTCGCTAGCCGGCGCCCGCCCAGGTGCGTCGCTGCCGCTTCACTTCGGCTGTCAGTTGGGGCTGGCCTCCCTCCCCTCCCCCCAGGCGTGGTCCTGCGGGCAACAGGCTCTGTGTTTCCTCCAGTTACAAACGTTTCCCTTAACCAATATGGAGGCGGGAGGAGGGCGGTACTGAGAACACAGGAAGCGGGGGGCAGGGGCAGCGGGGAAGTTAGGTGCTGCCAGCTCCGAGCTGGGCAACAGAGCAGGAGGAGCGTGGAATTGATTCTTCTTCCCATCCACAGGTAAAAGCAGTGTCCTGGGCACGCTGGGCTCTGCTCACTTTTCGTGGGGTCGGTACAGAAAGGGCTGTGACTCACGCGGGTCACTGAGGAGCTGGGACAGAGAGAGGGAAACCAGCAGCAGCCAAATCTCTCTCTACCCGGTTCCCGCCTCCGCTCCAGACTGAGAGAGAGACTTGGGGGCAGTAAGTGTGCCGGGGTGGGGGGTGGGGGAAGGCCATTCACAGCACTGTCCCCTGCCCTACTCAAAGGAAATGTGTTAACCTTTGAACGGCGGTTTTGAAAGAAATTCTTTCTGCCCGTGTGTGTGACTCTGACAATCTGCTCTTCTGGCATGACAGGACATGTCTGCACTGCACACTAGAGCTATGTTTACACTAGCACTTTTCTCCATATAACTTATGTCAGTGGGGCGGGTGAGACAGCACACCACTGAGTGACAAGTACACTGACAGAAGCACTGGTGTGAGCAGAGCTCTGTGGACAGGAGATGCTCTCCTGCCAACACACTTACCATCACTCACTGAGAGTGGTTTAATTATGTCAACAGGAGAGCTCTTTCCCATCAGCCTAGAGCAGCTACATGGGAGATCTTATAGCAGTGCAGCTGCATCAGTACAGCTGTGCCTCTGTAAAATCTCTAGTGCAGACATGGCCTTAGCCTAGGCTCTGGCTCTGATTTGAGCCCAACCCATGCCCCCCTTCCATCCACACACACATCAGTCAGAGTCAAGTCAGCAAGCACTCAGTACCTAAGTCCTAGGATCCTTTTGGGGTGGGGAGTAGGTCAGAAACCCAAGTCTTGCTGTGAGACTGGTCCAGGTCCTATTATCTTGCAGTATGGATGAAGGTCAAGCTGCGGACCCTAGTCAGAAGGTCTGCATAGTGCAGTATGGTCCTGTGAAAGCTGGTTCCAGGAATTGTAAACCAAGTTGTAAGATACAGTGTGGAAGCTCAGGGAACACCAAGTCCAAAAGTCTAGGTCCAACAAACCCATTTTTAGTATGTAGTGTAGAGATACCTTCAAGATTTAATTACATATAGTGCAGTGGGCCCCAAACTTTTTAAGTCATGCCCCCCTTTACCTATAATGTAATCTGTCTATGCACCACAGGAGCTGTGGCTGGGGCTGCATCCAGGAACCAGGCCGCAGTCAAGGGCCGGAGCTGGGGTTGGGGCTGCAGCTGGGAGCTGCGACCTGGGGCCAGGGCTGGGCTGTGTTTGGGGCTGTAGCTGCTGGTGGGCCAGAGCAGAGCTGGGGGTAGACAGGGTTTGGTCGTGCTCCCTTCCCACTCCCTGTGGGGACTGGCCTGGGCCCCACTGTGCCCTGCCCCAAATGTTCCTCTGTGCCCCCACAGTTTGGGGATCACTGATATAGTGGTTTAGTTTAATTTTGATTATCTTGTTACAAGAAGAGGAGACAAATTGTATGTTGGTGGAACATTATTACAAACTTGGCACTCAAAAAAGAAAGTCATGCTTTGTATTTGTGTAATCAATATAGTAAACTTTAGCTACATAATATTGTACAGTTCAGAAAATAAAATGACAAATATTTGTGATTTTTTGTTGTTTTTCAAAATCACTTATGAATGAATAGTGTAATGGCAGACCTATACTACAAATTTACATTGACACAGCTGCACCCCTGTAGCAGGTGTGGTGAAGACGCTCTAAGATAATAGAAGAAAGCTCTTCCATCAGCTTGATAACTCCACCTCCGTGAGAGGCGGTAGCTATGTCTGCATGAGAAACATTGATGTAGTGTTGCCTACACGGGTGGGTGGGTGTTAAGGTCAGTATAACTGCTTTGCTTAAGTGTGAGGATTTTTCACACCCCGAAGTGAGGTAGTTATACTGATATAAGTTTATAGTGTAGACCTGGCCTAAATATAAACAAGAAAAGGGTTAACAAAACATACTTGTGTATATTTACAAGGTGAGCAATACCAGTAGGGAAAAATTGCCAAAATAGTGACTTACAACTTTACTCTTTTACAAGTGGATATAGAAAATTGTCAGTGTATTTAAGGCGTATGTATAATCAGTTTTCTATTTCATCAGTGTGTAAAATAATCTGTGTTAAAGATCAAATTTTGAATAAGGCAATCCATTTCACTTTTCAGACATGTAAGTTGCTGATGTTCATGAGTCATTGAAATGCTATTGTAAAACTGCATTTCCTCTAAACTGGGGAGCTTATGACATAGCTTATGACTTTGTAACAAAGGCCGTATTTAAAACGTGACCTCCTAGCATTGGTTAGATAGTTCACGATGTGCATTTTGCTCATTTAAGACCACCAGAACTAATGCCCACTCATAATAAGTAGCGTAAGGACAGGCCTACGCTACAAATTTACATTGGCGCAGCTGCGCCGCTGTAGTACATATGATGAAGACGCTCTAAGACAATAGAAGAGAGCTCTCCCATCAGCTTAGTAACTCCACCTCCATGAGAGGCGGTAGCTATATCGGCAGGAGAAGCTCTCCCATTGATGTAGTACTGCCTACACAGGAGGGTTGGTGGCTGGGTGATATAATTGCTTCGCTCAGGCATGAGGATTGTTCACACCTGGAGTGAAGTAGATATACTGATACAAGTTTATAGTGCAGACGTGGCCTAAATATAAAGAAGAAAAGGGTTAACAAAACATATACTATAAACAGAAACTGAGTACCAAAAATAGAAATACTTCCAGGTTGCCAAAACTGACAGAAAAACATATCCTCATTCAAGCAAGTTTTACATCTAATGTAAAATTGTGCATTTAATGAATCATACGGGCAAACATTATTTTAACACCTTACAGGCAGGGGCCCAAATAAACAAAGTTTAAAAAAAAAAAAAAGTTAAGATTGCAAGTGTTTGATTTGAGTCCAGCTTTTTTTTTATATTGGCTTTTTTTTGTTGTTGTTTTTTAAAGTCCACGTTCAAAAACACCCCAGTGGTACAATGTCTGGCCTTTCCACAGCCATATAACCCTTCATCCTTTCAGACTAAAAAATTGTAAACATTTAAAGCTTTTATTCACACTTTTACCTGTAACTCACCCCCTCAATGATTTATCCTGGTCCTCTCCATTCTTCTTTGTGCCTTTTCCTGATTCTTTGTAACTGTCTCCATGCTCTACTCTAGTCCCTGTCACATCCCTTTAATGTCTCATGTTCTGCCATCTCCAGGTCCTGTGCCCCTATGTGTCTCCCAGTGCTTTACGCTCCTTTCCAGATACTCCCATACCTTTCTTTTCTTCCATGCACCTTTTTATTTTTCTTGGTACCTTTATCCTCTTTTCCATGCTCCATCTTAGTCCCCTGTGCAGCCTTGTTCATGCCACCCTCAGTGCACTACACTCTCTCATGGCCTTTCTGGTCCCCAGCACTCACTTTCCATGTATTGCTTCCCTTTGTTCCCCACCTCTGTTCTATGCCCCTTCTGTGCTCCTCCTCCAGAACCCTCATTTTCAGACCAGGGTCCATGTGATCTCTTGGTTCCCTACCCCAATCTCTGTTCCTTCTGGTCTCCTAGATAGAAGTTGTGAGGAGCTTAAAAACTAGTTTTATAATGGGAAACTAGCATCAATCATGGAGTAGCTTCTGTTGCTCCATAATTATGATGTATTGGATAAAATACAAGAAAATTAAATACAAAAATAGCTTTTCATAGTTCTATTAAATAAAGCATGACATTTGTAACAGATGATCATTAGAGCCCTGCAAATCTGCAGATATCTGCTTTATATCCACAGATCATTTCTGCAGATCGTGGATCAGATGCAGATACAAATTTTGTATCCACACATTTTGTATCTGTATACTGCAAACCAGTGGATTTCATTTGAAGAAGTATTGTAATGCTATATAAAAATTGAGACAGAAGGAGAAACTGCAGATAACAAAACAATTCTTTGTCCTCAAAGTAAATTTGGAAATCTTCAAGCCAAACCAATTTTTCTAGCCAAAGTTATAAAGGAGCTAAAAACTGAGCTTTTAATGGGACCTGATTACAGCCTTATCTTGGGAGTATTGATATGTGTGTACAGCACTTAGTGGAGTTCAAATAATTTAATAATAGATGATAGCATAATCATTGACAGTTTTTCTTTATTTTTGTTTGTTTTCAAATACTATGTTTCAGAAGAGACATGATTTCAGCCATCTCTGAGGGGGCCTGATTATCAGAAAATACTGAGCCAACTGTTCTTTTAATCAGGTCTCATTAAGATGTTTCAACTTCAGCACCCAAATCACTAGTCTTGTCTGAAAATCTTGGCCCAGTTTTATATTCATATATTCAGCTGTATCAGCACATCACATCCTTAGCAATTTACAATTTTGCAATACAAAATTGGGATAAAATATTTACATTTCTTTAGATTTTTCATTACTACCTCTAAAACATAGGCTACAAACATGTAACAATCTCAGCTCTTCATCTGAATGAGTCAACAGCAAACTGAAGATGTTTAAGTTTGTGTACCATACAAGCTACTGTCTGTCACTATCCATCAGTGCTTCCTGCCAGTTCTGTTCTTGTAAATCAACAGGGGATTGAACCTGACAAGAATCCTGTTTTCCCAGTTCTTCAGAAACCAGAGCGGTTGTACATTTCAAACCCCTGTGGATCAAAAGATTGGAGCTTATGACCCTGTGACCTGCATATTGGCATGTGTCTTTGTTTGTTTGTGGTTTAACACAGCTGATAGCTGTTCCCCTTATAATGATTAAACTATTTTTAGAGGGCTTAAAGAGGAGGTTACATTTGAGCCTGTCAACTAGTGTTCTTTTTGTACAGGAATCCTCAGTAGCAAAGAGGGAGATACATTAGGCGCATAGGCATAAATCAGAGAGAAATCTGGACTACAATGTTATTATTTTAGGTTAAAACAGTGGTCTCCAATCTTTTTATGCACAAGATCACTTTTTGAATTTAAATGCTACCCAGGAGCTACCTTGCCCCTTCCCAGAAGCCCCACCCCACTCACTCCATCCCTCGCTCTCCCACTTCCTCACTCACTTTCACCGGACTGGGGCAGGGGATTGGGGTTTGGGAGGGGGTGTAGGCTCTGGGCTGGGGCCAAGAGGTTGGGGTGTGGGAGGAGGCTCCAGGCTGAGCCTGGGGCAGGGGGCTGGGCTGCAGGAGGTGATGAGGGGTGCAAGCTCTGGGAGGAAGTTTGGGTGCAGAAGGGGGCTCTGGGATGGAACACAGTGTTGGGGTACAGGAGGGGGTGAGGGGTGCAAGCTCTGGGAGGGAGTTTGGGTGCAGGAGATGGCTCCGGGATGGGGCAAAGTGTTGAGGTGCAGGAGGGGTGTCTAGGCTCTGGGAGGGATTTGGAGTGCAGGAGGGGGCTCCGGGATGGGCAGAGTGTTGGGGCATAGGAACGGGTATGGGGTACTGGCTCCAGGAGGGAGGTCAGGGCTGGAGCAGGGGTTCGAGGTGCAGGAAGGGTTTGGGGTACTGGTTCTGGGAGGGGTCTCAGCTGGGGCAGGGGCTTGAAGTGCAGAAGGGGGTTTGGAGTACAGGAAGGGGCATAGGGTGCTGGCTCTGGGAGGGGGCTCAGGGATGTGGGTTGGGGTGCGGGCTCCCGCCGGGCAGCACTTACCTTGGTCAGCTCCTAGTCGGCAGTGCAGCGGGACTAAGGCAGGCTCCCTGCCTGCTCTAGCCCCACGCCACTCCTAGAAGGGGCCAATGCGTCCCTGTAGCCCCTGCGGGGGCACACGGCACGTTTCTCCATGCACTGTCCTTCTCTGCAGGCACCACCCTCCACCGCCTGTTGGCCACAGTTTCCAGTTTCCTGTTTCCAGCCACTGGGAGTTGCAGGGGTGGTGCTTACATGCGGGCGCAAGTGCGGAGACCCTTGCCCCTTTTCCCCCTGCCAGGGCCGCGCTAGGGCATGGGGCAGGCTGGGAGCCTGCCTTAGTGACAGCCCCACTAAACTTTTAGTGACCATTGGGTTAAAATATGTATACATCCAAATAAAGGATAAATCAAATATGGTAGTTTGAATTCAACAAAATGCTGGACTTGGCAGAATAACTTTCCAATACGTAAATTCTTAATAAATATTTTAATAGTATTGAACTTTCCTAACTCTGACTAACAGAAACAGATAGACATCTCTCTTCTGTTGCTGCCCTAGAGATTCAGCAAGTAATCAAAACTATGCATTTGGGGAACCCGCATGCATCTATTGGCTTATCTTTTGTATTTTATGTACATTTATCAAGATCAGCTTATTCCTGTAAGGTGGGAAGTGTACCTATATGGCCCCCATCTCCTTAGACCTTTGCCTGTGTGGTAAACGTCTGTCTCAAATCTGGACTTAGCATTCAAAATCTGAGTGTTTACTGTGAACCTCCCCCAAGCTTATACCCAGCTTGGATCTGATAT
>NC_133774.1:49170424-49173107 GCF_003597395.2 Chelonoidis abingdonii | reverse complement strand
CCAAAAACCTCCAGAGGTTCCCACCCTTACTTTTGAAAATCCGGTTTCCTGATTGGTCCTCTGGTCAGGTGTTTGGTTCCCTTTGTAAACCCTTTACAGTAAAAGAAAATTAACCCTTACCTTACCTATCTACTTATGACAGCCTGTTCTCCATCCATCCTTCATTTTTATTATATCCTGCAGAAAGTAAGGAAACAGGTGCATGAGGTGTGTAGGACTCACTAGTGGAGGATTGTACCTAGTACTTCTGCCCAAGAATATGCTCTCTTCACATATGTGATGAAGCTTAATTTTGTACCCTTTTCGGAACTTTGTTCAAGTATGTTTAACACCAAAGCTCTGATCTCTATTCTCCAGTCCAGGATGTAAGTGCCACATAGTTTCTTTACTTTTATAAAACACACTCTAAGCAAATGGACTAGTAGGAACCTACCTCTCAGAGATCCAAAATAATATCTGTTAATGTTTTAGCATATTGTATTTTTAGCAGTGAAAAGTTGTTAATGTGGTAAGATTGAATTACATCCCCACCACACAAAAAAACCCAAAAAGTTGGGCTTTTGACAGCTTGCAGTCTGATCGATCTGTTAAGTTAAAGGAAAACCTGTGATTATCAATTACTTCCTTTCATAGCATTATGTTGAGGCACTTAGCCTATTTGCCTGCTATTCTTGTTATTTGCCTTGGCTCTTGAGTCCTTTGCCTGCCCGAGAAGTGTATCAAAGTGGGAAGGAGGAACAGTAAAGTTGTCATGACAAATATATTTATTGGAATAATTCACTGCTTTCTGAATCCCAAAAGAACACTGATTTATCCCCACACCCTTATGGCTGTGCATTGTAATCGGTGTGATGTTTAACTCTTTTCTGATGTTTGATTGAGCTAAGCATGAATGCGGCTTTAGTGTTTAACTAAAAATGAATTATTTTATTGTGGGATTTTTTAAAAAAAAGGTAAATATTCTTGTCTGATTTTTAATCTCTGGTACTGGTAGCTGGGGATTTCTTTAGGATAATGTTTCACATGCCTATTTATGTAAAGGCCTTAATGTTATGTACGTTCTTCATCTGAGAAATTCCAGTATATTTCTGAACTCATGCCTGTGTAATTATGGGTGGAGCTGACATTGCTTAATACTTTCCATTAGAAGACTCTTTTCAGTTGCTTGTAAATTTGCAAAACTTTAACCATTTAGGCTGAAATTTCCTATTCCAGATGTCTATCTGAGTCTGAACTCCCACCCACACCACACCCCCATAAATTCCAGTTAAAATGGTTCATCTATTGCCATGAAGGATGTTAAAGAAAAATGTTATTTTCCCAAAGTTGAAAAATTCTTACAAGTGTTTTAGTAAAAGGTCTAGTGCCTCCAAGCTTTGGAGCAGAGACTTGAAATTCAGCAGGGGCATTGCCCTGGGCCAGGAGGTGCCTTTTGCTGTCCTTGTGAAAATCCATACAATTAGCAGAATTATAAGACACTGAAAATCACCATTTGGATATGCTCGGTAGAATTTAAAGTAAAATTCTCCAAACAGGTTCCATTCAGTGCACACGATGGATGTTGCTCAAGAAGTGAAGCAGGACTGAATAGCAAACTAACCTTTTTTTAATAAGATGCTTCAAGTTGGATACACAAAATCAGTGAACAGTTTTGATAATTTAATCTCTGTGCCTTAATTCCCCAACTGTAAAATGCAGATGATAATAGGGATGAAAAGAAATTCACTAAATCGGATATTACTATGAGCACCATAAAAAAGCTCACGAAGAGACTGATAGCTCAGTATTCAATATAGAGTTGGGATTGTGTGCAGTAAATAAGGTATGACATCACACATTCACTGATGAGGATAAAAATAAATATTGAATAGCTACACATTCATTGAGCTTCATCCATGCTGTGGAAAAAAAATAGCGTGTGATCAAGGAATTAAAGACTGTATCTAATGCATTTGCTGAAGGGGAGGTGGGTGAATTAAGGTTGCGTGAGCAACCTCAGTGCTGCATTTTCTAACTTTTGAGTGCTTGACTTTGCAAACTTAGTACTCCTGACACAGTTTTTGTATGTAATATATTAATATTGATAAACTAATTGTGAGGTTTGGCACATTTTCACACTTCTGGCTGCAGTCCTAGCCCTATTGAAGTCAAATGGGAGTTTTGCCAGTGACTTTAATGGGGGGGAGCAATATTACATTCCAGGTGTCTGTGATAAATATGTAGAAAAAAACTGAAAAGATTCTGCTCTTGAAGGATTCTGTGTAATCAGGTACCTAAGAAAACCATAATGTGACAAATTACTGTGTGAATTGTACCAGATTTTTAAAATAACTATTCTGTAAATTATCAGAGGTGTAGCCGTGTTAGTCTGGATCTGTAAAAGCAGCAAAGAGTCCTATGGCACCTTATAGACTAACAGACGTATTGGAGCATGAGCTTTCGTGGGTGAATACCCACCTTGTCGGGCGCATGTAGTGGAAATTTCCAGGGGCAGGTATATGTGTATGCAAGCAAGAAGCAGGCTAGAGATAACGAGGTTTGTTCAATCAGGGAGGATGAGGCCCTCTTCTAGCAGTTAAGATATGGAAACCAAGGGAGGAGAAACTGCTTTTGTAGTTGGCTAGCCATTCATAGTCTTTGTTTAATCCTGAGCTGATGGTGTCAAATTTGCAGATGAACTGAA
>NC_133774.1:49137763-49169121 GCF_003597395.2 Chelonoidis abingdonii | reverse complement strand
TCTTGCTTGCATATATATACCTGCCCCTGGAAATTTCCACTACATGTATCCGATGAAGTGGGTATTCACCCACGAAAGCTCATGCTCCAATACGTCTGTTAGTCTATAAGGTGCCACAGGATTCTTTGCTGCTTTTTCTGTAAATGTACATTATTGGCCATGGAGCCAGATGTTGTGAAGCGAAGTGGAAAAAACCAGCCTTCTTCCATTTCACAGCAGGATATAGTAAGCCTGAGTTAAGTGGTCCTCTGGCAGCTTAATTTGCAGCCAATAGCTCTATAGATGTGATTATTGCCAGATGTATCCCAGAAGTTTATAATCTGCTAAGGAATCAACAATTCTGTTAAACACAAATGTAAGAGATTTTTCCGCCATATAGAGCCCTTTGGATTTTAACAGTACTTCACAGTAGGCTATTTATAATGTTCAGTTTTTATTTAAAAAAAAAAAATTGGGTAGCTATATAGTACACTCTGTCACTAGGGAAAGGAGAGCTCAATTCCTGGTTTTAGCCCCTTGATCCCTGGGCTGCATGACTGTAGAACACTTAGATCCCAATTGTAAGTGGTATCTTGTATTGATCAATAGCCGTCCCTGATTAGGTGTTGCATTGATGGGAAACCAGGGTAAATTTCCATCTTTTATTCTGTTTCTCTTTGAAATCTCATTTGTACTATTAACTTCAGAGTTCCCTATCCCTTTTGTATCTTTTGTTCTGTACGCACAATGATCCCTTGCAGTCAAAATTGAATGAAATTAAATCCTTTTCCTTCTGACTTAGTTAATTGTGGTGTGTCTCTTGTCCCTTTGGTGTATCTGTAGAATTCTTTTTTAACATTAATAAGAGTTGCACTCATTGCTGCATGTTGGCTTTTTTCACTAGGATCAAAGGTAATATCAGTTTTACATTGATATGCCCTCTGTCTGTGGATTAAATCCTGCAGTAATAGGGGAATGTGTACAATTATCCAGTTGTTTTTTTTCATTCACAACATTTGTGTGTTAAGTTAACTCATACTTTTGCCTTGTTCTCATTTGAAAATAGACATATTTTACAAAAGGTAAAAGCAGAGGTGAAAGAATAGTTAGATCTGTTTTTACTTGTGAAGATCTCAGAAGCTTACTTTATGGACATGCAGTAATGATGCCAAATGTCAAGTTTTAATTATATGTTTTTGTTGTCATTTAATAGTTGATAAAAAATACACATGCACCCCCGTTATGGTGTGGTTCTCATTAAACAAGCTTTGCAATTGTTTTACAGGCCCATGTATGTAGGCCTCAGGCTTTACCTAACCAATACAAAATAAAAGTTAAGATTCTAACTGCTCAAAGATACTTGTTTATCAGCTTAGAGAGCGCAGGATGTGGAGAAACTAAGTATGAAGAAACGGGGTATGAAACACTGACAAAAAAGGAACTGGGAGGGGGACAAGGGATACCTTAGAGGCCAACTCAGCTATAATCAAATATGTATTTTTGCTTGCTTAAGGTAAATCAAAAGGAGGGGTCACAAGATAACCAGCTCAACACTGCCCAAGTGCATGATATCTGTTAAAATAGCTTGCTGATTTGCAATATTCTGTATGGTAATGGCTTTTGCAATATGTAATTGCAATCAAGGGGTCATAGAACAGTCAGTATAATTAACAATAACTGGAAATACCCCAAACTGGACTCATTGGAAATAACCTGCTGATTTGCAATATTAACTTACCAAAAAAGGCAAATAACTTGTGTAATCAATATGATGTTTTGCGGTTTTAATCTTTATAAGCTTGGTGAAATTTGTAAGGGGCGGAGCAGCCTACCCCTTGCAAGGGGACTCGCTGGCTCTCCCTGTATGCATACTTGTATTCCTGTAAGATCAATAAAGGAGCCTCAGGCTGTCTGATCAAATTAACAAGGTGGTGGTCTTTTCCCCGACATAGTGTTATTGGAATTGTGAAGAAATCACGAAATGGGGCTCCTGACTTTAGTCCTTCTAAAACTGAACAGGTTTTTCTTTTTTCCAAGAAAGAATGACTGCAAAAATCCTATTTGCTATTTCCACCATTACATGTTTGTATTTTGTTTAGGTTTTTGTTTGTTTATTTGGTACATAGATGAGTCCTTGTTCACAAAATGCAATTCCAGGGCAGTTTTTGGGGTGGGTTTTTTGGGTGTACGAATTAACAGTAGGATTTTTTGGGTAGTTTTTTTCAACTCACTCCAAATTTTTTCTTTTGGTCTCAAGTCCGATTACTGTGATGGTTAAAATGCAACACATTTGCTTTTCTTGACAGAGGCGTATGCAAAATGTGATGTGTGCTTTGAGTCATCTAGTTTGGAAATAGATTCTCTCCAAAGCTTTCTCCCTACTTGGATGACTTTCGAGTCCTAATATTCCTTCATAATTGTCCATTACACCATGAGTGAAATGCAGCTTGCCAACAAACTTCAATACAGCCCTGCAGCATGACACAGTCTCCATCAAACTTACTAGTTTTGGCAGTATTATTTTAGGCTTTCTTTTTCCTGTTAAAACAGTAGAATCTCAGAGTTACGAACACCTTGGAAATGGAGGTTTGTTGATAACTCTGAAATATTCGTAACTGAACAAAACATTATGGTTGTTCTTTCAAAAATTTACAACTGACCAGTGACTTAATATAACTTTGAAACTTTACTATGCAGAAGAAAAATGTTGCTTTCCCTTTATTTTTTTAGTAGGGCTGTCAAGCGATTCAAAAAATAATCACGATTAATTGCACTGCTAAACATTAATAGAATACCATTTATTTAAATATTTTTGAATGTTTTCTACATTTTCAAATATATTGATTTCAATTACAATACAGAATACAAAAAGTGTACAGTGCTCACTTTATATTTTTTTATTACAGGTATTTGCACTGTAAACAAACAAGAGAAAGTATTTTTCAGTTCACCTAATACAAGTACTGTAGTACAGTTGCTTTATCATGAAAATTGAACTTACAAATGTAGAATTAGGTACAAAATGCTGCCCGCTTCTTGTTTACAATGTCACCTGAAAGTGAGAACAGATGTTTGCATGCACTATTGTAGCCGACATCACAAGGTATTTATTTGGTAGGATGCACTAAAGATTCATATGTTCCATCATGCTTCCAGGGAACATGGGGCCCATAGCTGATGATGGGTTTCTGCTTGATAGAACAAACCAAAGCAATACAGACCGATGCATGTTCATTTTCATTATCTGAGTCAGATGCCACTGGACTGCGCAGCAGAAGGTTGTTTTTTTTCTTTGTTTTGTTGTCTTGGTAGTTTGGGCTTTACCCCTGTCGTTTCTGCATCAGAATGTTGCCTTCTTTTAGGACTTCTGTTTAGCATATCTGGCACGTAAATACCTTGCAATGCCAGCGTCACAGAAGTGCCAAGCAAATGCCTGTTCTCCTTCTTTCTGGTGACGTTGTAAATAAGAAGAGGGGCAGCATTATCTTCCTGTAAATGTAAACAAACTAAGCTGACCAGATAGCAAGTAGTGAAAAATCAGGAACACAGGGTGGGGAGTAATAGATTGCATGTAAGGGACCACGGAAGATCTTGTTATGCTATGGCCTAGCTAGGGCTGATCGCTTCTCGGAAGGACAGGTTATTAGAGGCTTGCGCAGCATACCAGTGTATTCTGCTTGTAACGGTTAGCACGGGAAGCCCCCGCTCCCCCCCCCCCCGTGTATGTATGGGGAAGTGCAGAAAGCCCCCTGCGCCAGAGGCCAAGGGGGGCGGTGTCATAGATAGCTAAGGGTTAATGTTTCTTTCACCTGTAAAGGGTTAACAAAGGGAGGCCAAACACCTGGCACCAGAGGACCAATCAGGAAAACGGATTTTTTTCAAAGCTCACGGGACGGAATGTTTGGGTCTGTGTTTTTTTTGTCTGGCTCTCTTCAGCTATGAGAGAGAATCTTTCTATCCTTCAAGCGCTCTCTATCTTCAGTTTCACAGTTGTTGAGTACAAAGGTAGAAAAACAATAGGCTGTTACTGTTTTTTTTGTATTTACATGTGTGTAGTTTGCTGGAATGTTTTAAATTGGATATCTTTTTGAATAAGGCTGTTTATTCATATTTTTCTTTTAAAGTAATTGACCCCTGTATTGTCAACCTGATACAGAGAATATTTTTTTATGTCTTTTTTTTGTTCTTTTTGGCCTATATAAAGCTTTCTTTTTTTAAAACCTGTTTGAGTTTTTCTCTGGTTAAGGCTAAGGAACGAAGGGAGGGGGAAATCTCTTTGTGTTAGCTTGACTAGGTTTGAAATCTGCAAAGCTCAGGGGAAGAAGGAGGGCGTAAATTGCCCTCTCTGTTTTGCATTCCAGGAGTTTAAGTACAGTATCGCGTTCGAGGATAACCCAGGGAGGGGGAGCTGGGGATGAGATAAAGAGGAGACAAGGGGAGATGAGCTTGTTTTCCCTTTGGTGTGAGACTCAGGGCCTCTAGTCTTGCGGGTCCCCCAGAGAAGGTTTTGGAAGACCAGAGAGGGAGTCAGGCCCTGGAAATTTTTGGCTGGTGGCAGCGATATCAGATCTTAAGCTGGTAATTAAGCTTAAGAGGGTTCATGCTAGCTTCTCAGTTTATGAACGCTAAGTGTTCAAATCTGAGTAGGAAGCTACAACAGGCGGCTATGGCTGATGGAAAGCCCCGAATTGCATAGGCATGAGCTGCTTTGCATGATATTAGCATGATGCTATAATTGCTGCGGGATGTATTGTTGCTTTAGACTTTGTTCCCCATCTCTGTGACAGCAACGCTTGGAGTCCCCGTTGCAGGTGTGTCACGTTACCTTCATTAAAGCCAAATTAACTCACCGTGTGTTGTGTGGGCCTCGTCCTTGCAGAGCACTCAGGCACGTTAACAGATGCCTATATAAGACAAAGCCCCAAATGCCAGGACTGTCCCTATAAAATTGGAACATCACGTCACCCCGACTCCCAAATAATTGGAGTAATAGGTTGGTGCCTCCAATTGCAGGCTGATTGTCTTCATGGGTTTCTCTGATCCCACACTCTACACAATAGGACACTGGGGATACGTCTACACTATGGGATAATTCCGATTTAACATAAACCGGTTTTATAAAAACATATAGTATAAAGTTGATTGCACGCGGCCACACTAAGCACATTAATTCGGCGGTGTGCGTCCATGGTCCGAGGCTAGCGTTGATTTCTGGAGCGTTGCACTGTGGGTAGCTTATCCCGTAGCTATCCATAGTTCCCGTAGTCTCCCCCGCCCTTGGAATTCTGGTTGAGAGCGCAGTGCCTGATGGGCAAAAATCATTGTCGCGGGTGGTTCTGGTACAGCCTCACCCTCCCTAAGTGAAAGCAGCAGACAACCGTTTCGCGCCTTTTTTCCTGGGTGAACTGTGCAGATGCCATAGCACAGCAAGCATGGACCCTGCTCAGATCAACACCGCGATCGTGAACGTTGTAAACACCTCGCGCATTCTCGTGCAGTCTATGGTGAACCATGAACTGCAAAGGCCAGGCGAGGAGGAGGCAGCTACGGCAGTGCGGCGACGAGAGTGATGAGGACATGGACACTGAATTCTCCCTAACCATGGGCCCCTGCGCTTTGGAGCTACTGCTGGTAATGGGGCAGGTTCTACCCATTGAACACCAATTTTGGGCCCGGGAAACAAGCACAGACTGGGGGGACCACATAGTTGTGCAGGTGTGGGACGATTCGCAGTGGCTGCGAAACTTTCGCATGCGTAAGAGCACTTTCATGGAACTTGTGACTTGCTTTCCCCTGCCCTGAAACGCCATAATACCAAGATGAGAGCAGCCTCACAGTGGAGAAGCGAGTGGCAATAGCCTTCTCTGAAGCTTGCAACGCCAGACAGCTACCGGTCAGTCGGGAATCAATTTGGAGTGGGAAAATCTACTGTGGGGGCTGCTGTGATGCAAGTAGCCAAAGCAATCACTAAGCTGCTGCTACAAAAGGTTGTGACTCTAGGAAACGTGCAGGCCATAGTGGATGGCTTTGCTGCAATGGGATTCCCTAACTGTAGGGGGGGCGATAGATGGAACCCATATCCCTATCTTGGCACCGGCGCACCAGGCCACCCAGTACATAAACCACAAGGGGTACTTTTCAATGGTGCTGCAAGCACTGGTGGATCACAAGGGACGTTTCACCAACATCCATGTGGGATGGCCAGGAAGGGTTCATGATGCTCGTGTCTTCAGAAGCACTGCTCTGTTTAAAATGCTGCAGCAAGGAATTTACTTCCCAGACCAGAAAATAACAGTTGGGGATGTTGAAATGCCTGTAGTTATCCTGGGTGACCCAGCCTACCCCTTGATGCCATGGCTCATGAAGCCATACACAGGCAGCCTGGACAGTGGTCAGGAGCTGTTTCAACTACAGGCTGAGCAAGTGCAGAATGGTGGTAGAATGTGCATTTGGCCGTTTAAAGGCGCGCTGGCGCACATTACTGACTCGCTCAGACCTCAGCCAAACCAATGTCCCCTTGTTATTGCTGCTTGCTGTGTGCTCCACAATCTCTGTGAGAGTAAGGGGGAGACCTTTATGGCAGGGTGGGAGGCTGAGGCAAATCACCTGGCCGCTGATTACGCAACTGTGCAGCAGACACCAGGGCGATTAGAAGAGCACACCAGGAAGCGGTGCGCATCAGAGAAGCTTTGAAACCGAGTTTCATCACGGGCCAGGGTACGGTGTGACTGCTGTGTTTGTTTCCCCTTGATGAACCCCACCCCCTTTGATTGACTCATTCCCTGTAAGCAACCCACCCTCCCCTTCGATTACAGCTTGCTTAAGGAAATAAAGTCACTATCATTTAAAAATCATGTATTCTTTATTTAAAAGGTCATTATATAAAAGAGGGAGAGAACTGACAAGGTAGCCCGGGTGCGGTTTGGGAGGAGGATAGGAGGAAAGGAAAAGGCCACTAAAATCATTTCAATGTAATGACAGCCTTTTGGTTGGGCTGTCCACATGGGGTGGAGTGGGCGGGTGCAAAAGCCTTCTCCCCCACGCGTTCTTCACACGTCTGGGTGAGGAAGATATGGAACATGGTGAGTACTGAGGGTGGTTACACAGGGCTGCAGCGGCACTCTGTGACCTCGCTGCTCTTCCTGAAGCTCCACCAGACGTCGGAGGATGTCAGTTTGATCACGCAGCAGCCCCAGCGTTTCATCCCGCCACCGCTGATCTTCCTGCCTACACACCTCTCATCTCGAGCGTCCCTCCTGTCCTCACGTTCACTGGCATCTTTCCTGTAATTTGATACCACGTCCTTCCACTGATTCAGATGAGCTCTTTTCATTGCGAGTTACTTCCATGATTTCCGAGAACATTTCATCTCACGTCCTCTTCTTCCTCCGCCTTATCTGAGCTAGCCTTCGGGATGGAGTAGGGAGGCTTGAAAAATGTGCAGCTGCATGAGGGAGGGGAAAAAAGGGAGAGAAGTATTTAAAAAGATACATTTTACAGAACAATGGTTATACTCTTTCACAGTGAACAACACTATTCACCTTACACAGCACATGTGATTTCACTACAGGTCGCATTTTGCATCTTAATTTTGAGTGCCTGGGCTCTGGTGTTACAGATCTCACAGACGCAGGTCCGGGCATCAGAATTCAGCTTGCATGCGGCCATGGTAAGCCATTGTCTTTCGGCTTCTGCAGCCTTCATTTCCATTTGCAGAAGCCACCCCACCCCCCTCCAATTCTCTAGGATGATCGCTTTACCCCCCCCCCCCACCGCATGGTTGGTATCATGGAAGATCACTGCTAATCACCCCCCTTCCCCCCACCGCCGCGTGGCTGGTAGCTGGAAGATTCCTGCTAGCCAAACGCGAGAAAGCTCAGCGCTATCCTTCCTTCCCTCCCCCTGCTTGGCTACATGCAAAGAAGGATTTCTTGTAAGCAACAGTCAAACACCCCTGTAGGAAAAAGGCCATCTCTGTCCCCTTAATTAAATTCCTGAATTTCAACCAGGTTACCATGAACGATATCACTCTGCTGAGGATAAACAGAGCGAGATAAAGAACGGATGTTTCTTGAATGCAGCAATCACCGGCCACCATACGCAGCTATGCTTTGTCATGCAATGATACCGATTACTTGCTACATGCATGGCGTGGTAAAGTGTCCTACCATGGTGGACGGAACAAGGCTGCCTTGCCCAGAAACCTTCTGCAAAGGCTTTTGGAGTACCTCCAGGAGCGCTTCATGGAGATGTCCCTGGAGGATTTCTGCTCCATCCCCAGACATGTTAACAAACTTTTCCAGTAACTTTACTGCCTGCGAATGCATCCCCAAGCCCTCAGGGCAAATCAATCATTAAAAAAAGCTTGCTTTTAAACCATGTTTTATATTTACAAAGGTACACTCACCAGAGGTCTCTTCCATGGCTTCACTGTCTGGGCTAGTGGGTTGGGAGGGGCTGGGACGGTAATTTCGTCTGGGTCAGAAAAAGATCCTGGCTGTTGGGGCTGATGGAGTGCTGTGTGCTCTCTGCAAGCTCGTCCTCCTCTTTCCTCCTCCTCACCTTCCCCATCCGCATAATCCTCAGGCATGGCTGAGATTACAACCCCCACCACGGAATCCAAGGACAGGGTGGGGTAGTGGTGGCACAGCCCCCTAAAATTGCATGCAGCTCAGCGTAGAAGCGGCATGTTTTCGGCTCCTGCCCCAGACCTTCCGTTTGCTTCTTTGGTTTTCTGGTAGGGCTTGTCTGAGCTCCTTCACTTTCACTCTACACTGCACTGAGTCCCTGGTGTGGCCTTTCTTCATCATGGCCTTGGAAATTTTTTCAAATGTCTTTTCATTTTGTCTTTTGGAACGGAGTTCTCTTAGCACAGAATCCTCTCCCCATATAGCGATCAGATCCAGTACCTCCTGTGTGGTCCATGCTGGAGCTCTTTTCTATTCTCAGGAGACTGCATTGCTACCTGTGCTGATCAGAGCTCCATGCTGGCCAAACAGGAAATGAAATTCAAAAGTTCGCGGGGCTTTTCCTGTCTACCTGGTCAGTGCATCCGAATTCAGATGGCTGTCCAGAGCGGTCAGTGGTGCACTGTGGGATACAGCCCAGAGGCCAATGCCATCGATTTGCGGCCATACTAACCCTAATCCGATATGATAATACCGATTTTAGCGCTACTTCTCTCATTGAGGAGGAGTACAGAAACCGATTTAAAGAGCCCTTTATATCGATTTAAAGGGCCTCGTAGTGTGGACGGGTGCGGCATTAAATCAGTTTAACACTGCTAAAATCGGTATAAACACGTAGTGTAGACCAGGCCTAAGAAGAGATATTTAGCATCCCTTGCATCGAATGCTATAAGGGAAACAGTGCAATCTTACAGAGGTTTCTTGCAGCGGCAGCACCCCTGAAATACATTGTTCTGTGTAGCCATCTATGTTACTTCAAACCATAAATCTTTGCACCCTTTTTCAAGTTGTCATAAACTTTAATCTCACTGTGTTTTAAGATCAGACAAGGATTCTTATAGTTAATTTTCATAGGTCCATTTAAACCTTTACTCCTTATCAGTTTCTGCACTGATATCAGCAACATTTTGTTCCTTCAACTTTGTTTTTGCAATGTCATATGTTCTCTCCCTCCTGTGTTTCTTTACATGTTTAAATTTGTTCTTTTCACTCTGTTTACACTGGTAGATCTCCCACTACTTTGATTTGACAGTGCTGTGCCTGTTAGTATATTATTGTTTCCACAGTTCATTTGAGTGCTTTGTCTTTTTGTCTTTGAGTGCATTGAGCTGATGTCTTTTTTTCCTAAGGACATGCCTTTCTGTAAACAAAATGGTCTTCAGTTTCTGTTTGTCCCACTAGACTGCTGAAAGGTATTTTACCTATGACTTACCTTTTCTGTTTTGTGCGTCTGTAAATCCTGTGGAGAACTAAATTCATGTTCCAATAAATGATTTTTTCTCAATACTCATTAAGCTATTAATTGATATTTATGTACTTTATTATTTAAGTACACTTCTACCCCAATATAATGTGTCCCGATATAACGCGGGTTCACATACAACGCAGTAAAGCTCTGACACGCTGCTCTGAGCAGCATGTTAAGGGTGCCTGGCCAGGCTGGGGCCAAGGGGTTCGATAAGGGACAGAGGGCCTCAAGGGTGGTCAGGGGCTGCCCCCCAACAGGGTCTGGGGGCAGAAGTTGTGGGAGGGCACTTTTGGGGGTCCTACAGACCCAGAGTGGCCTAGGGGATTAGCGGGGTGCTGGGAACAGCCCTCTCTGCTTCCTTCGCCCCGGCCCCAGCCATGTCACTTGGTGGAGGGGGCTTGGGAGAACGGATCCCCCCACACTCACCAGCAGCAGCAGAAGCGGAATAGCCTAGCCCCACCCTGCTTCACTCTGCCAACTCTCAGCCACAGTGCTCCGCTTCCCGCCGCATGTGAGTACGGGGGATGTCCTTTCCCCAACCTCCCCAGACTCACCTGTGGCGGGAGGCAGAATGCCGTGGCTGGGAGGTGGCAGAGTGGAGCGGGCTGGGGCTGAGCTGTTCCACTTCCCGCCGCCGGTGAGTGTGGGGAGGTTGGGGAAAGGACGCCCCCCACACTCACCAATGGCAGGAAACGGAGCATGGAAGAAGCCACAAAGACTGGAGTAGGCAAAGGAAGGAGGTAAGGAGAGAGAGAAATTATCTAAAATATAGGCCTGATGAGGCATCTCCTGTGGAGAAAAGTCATTACATCCATTGGTATTTATAATGTCTATTGTCTGTGCAGCTTCTAAATTGCTTTTCTTTCCCACACATTTTCACAACCAGGCATTGCCAGTATCAGTGTGACTACTGTTGGACTGACTGAAGTGGAAGTGATAGTTAACCTTGCACAGACTTTAGTGTGATCACTGACACGTGAGGAACAGTGTTTTTGGCTTGAGCTGGGAAGACCAGCTACTCTGTTGCAGTTGCAAGCCAGGGGTTCCCAACAGTGTGATTGATTGCACCAACGGGTGGAGAGAGTATGAAAATATGCTTCAGAGTCATTCAGCACTACTGAGCTGGTCTCAGGTCTGCCTGGTACTCCCCACTCCCAGCTGGCCTCAGAGCATCCAAGGTGTTTGTCTGATGTCTGCTTTGTCTCAGTAACTCCTGTTCTGTGCTCTGACAGGCTAGAGCCAAAAAACACACAGATTGTTACTCAGCTGGTCTTGGCTCTTCTGAAAAAATGTCACAAAAAATAAACCGAATGCACTGAATATAATTAAAACTTAAGATTTTTTTTTAATCAGATAGAACTTTTATATTTAAAAAATATAACTTGCTCTACTACAGAAATGCAGTTGGTCTCCTGTTCCAAGGGAAAAAAAATCAGCAAAAATGAACACTATCATGGTTATAGAAAATAAGGGAAACAAATGCATGTGCTTAAAGATTTGATAAATCCATTTACTCTCAATGAATAAAGAAGCACCTTGATTAGTGTTACTCATAAAATTTTGCAGAAACTTTCAGCTTTCATTTCTAATACAATTGGAAATATAACCTTCTAAATGCGAACAGAATACTATACTCCCAAGAGCTCAAGAATCCTAAGAATGAGTTAAAAACCACAAGATTGATTAATTTTTAATCAGTGATGCTTTTGTGTCAGTCTTCTGAGTATTTAACATACAGAGGAATCCTTCCGCTCTGTGAACCATATGTGATCATTTCAGGTGGTAAATTCAACCATAAATGCCTAAACACAAATGTGGGCTGCCCCCAGATCTTTGGCAGGGGTTCCTGCTTCTTCTTTCCTAACTCCTCAGCTGGAGAAGCAACAGTTTTTAAATATGCATCTTGCTAGAAAAGTTCCAGCACAGTTTTAGTTCCATTGTTGTGCAATAGAGTTACTGTGGTAACTGGGTCTGGGTGTGCAGCACATCCAGAGACATCTCTTGCAAGGGTGTGGCTCCTATCAGACGGAAAGGACTCTTGACTGAAGAAGTAAAGGAGATGAGTGCTCCTTCCCTGGGGGAGAAGATGAAATTGTTTTTTGAATCAGCAGTAGGAGGGAGCTGCCTTTATACTCTCTTCCAATAATAAATACATGTTCTGTTATTTATTGAGATCATGCTGAGCTGTGATTCAGAGAACTCTGCTTTCTTGTGCTAACTCACTGAAAAGGAGATTTTATCATGTGGCAGTTGCTTGGGCAGTATTTCATTTACATTGAATTGAAGAATGACTTGAGGGTTGGAAAACATGGAGAATGAGAGGTTTAAGAGGCTCAATTAACTTACTGTATCCAAGTAAAAGTTATGGGTGATTTGTTTATGATCTGCAAATACCTACATGGATAATACCTACATTATAGTAGCTGGCTGTTTAATACTAGCAGAAATAAACATAATGAGATCCAATGGCTAGATGCTGAAGCTGTACAAATTCAGATAAGAAAAAAATAATTTTTTTTTAACAATGAGGTTAATGAACAAATAGAACAACTTTCCTAGGGATATGGTAGATTCTCCATCACTTCAAGTCTTTATATCAAGACTGGATGTCTTTCTAAAATATATGGTCTAACTCAAACAGAAGTTATGGTTTGATGTAGAAATTATTAGTTTAGGTTCTGTGACCTGTGTCATGCAGGAAGTCAGGCTGCTAGATGATCATAATTGTCCCTTCTGTCCTTAAAATCTATTAATTTACATTTAAAAATAAATTTAACATGGTGATGAGTAGTGCCAGTTTGATTTTATTTTTACAATGAGTCTGAAATGATAGCTTGTCACAAGAAAAGCCATTGTACAGCTGTAAGTCTAATGCAGTACGCTTTGAATATAGGAATGTTCTTTACTTCAAATTGGTAGCGTAATGTTGTTTTTTTGTAAACAAAAACCTGCTTCTCGGAAAGGACTATTATGATTGTTTAGTCAGACCTCTTGTAGCAAACAGGCCATGGGGCTTTAGGGTTGCCAGGCGTCTGGATTTCAACTGCTAAAAGTCCGGCTGGTGGCGCAGCTGGACTAAGGCTAGCTCCATGTGGTTCCCAGAAGTGGCTTGCATGTCCGGGTCCTAGCGCAGAGGCAGCTGCTCCCACCCTGAGCGTGGCTTCACAGCTCCTATTGGCCAGAAACCATGGCCAATGGGAGCTGCACGGGTGGCACTTGAAGGTGCGGGCAGCGTGCAGAGTCCTCTGGCCCTCTGCCTAGGAGCTGCCGGAGAAAAGCGCCACTTGGATGGAGCCTGCATCCCAAACCTCCTCCCACACCCTACCTCAGCCCTCAGCCCCCTTCAGTACCGCAACCCTCTACCCCACCCCAAGGCCCACACTCTCAGTCGGAGCCCTCACCCCTTGTCGCACCCTGACCTCCTGTCCCAGCCTGGAGACCTTCCCATGCCCTGAACCCCTCTTTTCTGGTCCCACCCCAGAGCCAGCATCCCCAGTCGGAGCCCTCACCCCTTCCTGCACACCAACCCTCTGTCCCAACTCCATGAAAGTGAGTGAGGGTAGGGGAGAGTAAGCAGTGGAGGGAGGGGGGATGGAGTGAGCAGGGACGGGGCCTCCAGGAAGAGGATGGGGCAAGGGCATTTGGTTTTGTGCAGTTAGAAAGTTGGCAACCCTATGGGGCTTCCCTCAATTAATTCCTGTTTGAGTGACAACATATCTTTTAGAGAAATAACCAAATTTGGTTTAAAAATTGCTACTGATGAATAGTCCGCCACAAACCTTGGGAAGTTGTTCCAATAGTTAATTACCCCCACTGTCAAGAATTGTTCACCTTATTTCTAGTCTGAATTTGACTTGCTTCAACTTCCAGCCATTCCATCTTGTTATACCTTTGTCTGCTAGATTGAAGAACCCATTCCCTTATAGGTTCTTAAACACTGTGATCAAGTCTCCCCTTAACCTTCTCTTTGTTAAGCTAGACTGAGCTCCTTTAATCTGTCACTGTAAGGTGTTTTCCAATCCTTTCATCATTTATCATGGCTCTTCTCTGAACTTCCTCTCCATTTTATCGACATCCTTTTTGAACTCTCGATACTATAACTGTACTCAGTATTCTAGTGGCGGTCACACCCTGGCCAAATACAGAGGTAAAATAACCTCTCTACTTCTACTTGAAATTCCCCTGTTTATGCATTCAAGAGTTGCATTGGTCCTTTTGGCTACAGTATTGTTCAGGAAACTCATGTTTGTCCACTGTGGACCTCCAAGTCTTTTTCAGAATCACAGCTTCCCAGAATTGAGTCCTGCATTCTGCAAGAATGGCCTATGTTCTTTGTTCCTTGATGTGTAATTTGACATTTGGCCATATTAAAATGCTTATCATTTGCTTGAGCCCAAGTTACCAAGTGAACAGATATAAAGCTAGTTGGAAATTTTTCAAAGAAACACGTTTTTTGGTTGGAAAATGCCAGTTTGTTGGAACCAAAATTTTTTGTGGGAATGTATCAGTTTAGACAAAACTTTCGTGGTGAAGGTTTCTCAAATCCAGGATGGAATTTTTGGTCAAAACAAGAGAAAGAGGAATCACCCAGAATAGCTAATAGCCCAGTGGTTAGAGCACTCACCTGGGGTGTCGAAGACCCAGGCTCATGTTCCTGTCTTTCTCTGATTTTCTTTTGCCTGAAAGTAGAATGAGAAAAATTACTGAATCTTGAACATTTTCACAGGATGATACATCATTTTCCATGCAGGTCTACTCCAGACACTAATACAATTGAGGTTTTTTCTTTGTTTGGTGACTGTGTGTAGTTGAGCTACTTTGAAGAATTCCATGTTAAACCTCAGTATTTGGTGTGTCTAATAAAATTGAAAATGATTATGGAATTGTATTATTCATCAGCTGGAGTTTTGAAAGAAGTATGTAACTTATATTCTCTTTTAGGTTATTAAAGTTTGAAAAAGCACTCACAGCGTTGGGCTATGGACAGCACAAAGACAATTGTTAACACTTCTGATGATGATGGATTTCTGCTTAGAATGGGCCTCAATGATAACAAGGCTGGAATGCAAGGACTGGATAAAGAGAAAATCAATAAAATCATAATGGAGGCCACCAAGGTTCGTTTGTGTAACCCTTTTCACTAGTGCTTTGGTTTTTACTTTTTTATTTCTTAATTTTGCATGCGTAAATGGGGGCAGCCTCCTTTGTTCTGTATGTGGGTGACACAGGAAAAGTTGCTTTTCATCACTCTCACCACAACCAATGCAGAACGCTTTGCCAGAAAAGTTAATATGGTTTCCCATTGTATAAACTTTTTCAGTAGAACTCCTTAGGGCTGACTACACCTTCTTTTTAGGGTGTGTTCGAAGGGGAAGCAGCCAGTGGTGCAGTCTCTCTCAGCACCTCTCCTTTGGAGCTTGGGAGGAGGCCCCAAATCTATGAGGTTTTCAGAGTCCTCCCATTAGACAATCTAGAAATAACTGAGCAAGGGTAACCGCTCAGAGTTCCCCCGCTTCCACAATATTCTGTTACAAGAGGGGTCAATCTGGGCCTAGATTTGTTGTTAAACAATTATGGTAAAATAATGAATGCTGTACTGTTGCTTTATGGAAGAGCTAATACTTTAGGGAGAACTTTGAAAAATATAGCATTAAAAACAATTCTGCTAGACTGCTTTTGTATTGTCCATTTTTTTCACTGTGCTAAGGATATTTGCATGAAACAAAGGGTTTAGTTTTTCATATATTTCACCTGATCTTACTGTTCAGCACTTCCTCAAACTGTAATCCTTTGTAAGAGACATCTCATTTGGTATTTTTTTAAATAATTCCTTCAAAACTGCTACTGCTGCCGCCATTATAATGAGAGAGAGAGATGGAGGAAAATGAATGATAGATTTTGAAAACTGTAAAATGAGGAGAACAAGTCTCATGCCCTTTTAAAATCTGCATTTGTTGGGGAAAAAATAAACTGTACAGTATCAAGTGTATTATAGCTGTAGATTCTTGTATGGAACTCTCCCAAATCTCTCTTCCCTTTCAGCTGCTCCAAAAAACAAACAAAAAAGCCCTTGTAAGGAACACAATCTTATTATTGCATCACTACTGTATAAGGGAACCCAAATTTCATAGTTGCTGCCAGCAGTTACCAACATCTTAAATACCTGTAAAAAATTTACTGCTAGCACCAAAGAGAAAAAGTATGGGACTTCCTTTCCTATAGGCACGATCACTAATGTTTGCATATAGAGGGAAGAGAAGATTGCATGCACGCCCGATACTGAAGGAAAGTTCATCCTAATATCTATTAGTTAGAGATTGGTTGAAACCTTGAAGCATGAGGTTATAATCTCTTCCAATACTTTTTTTTTTTTTTTGGCATTAACTGTTATAAAACTGGATCACATAAATATCCAATTCCTCTCTGAATCTTCTTAAATTCTTGGCCTCAATGGCATCCTGTGGCAATAAGTGCTGTACTCTTAACTGCACATTCTGTGAAAAAATATTTAATATATTTTGAATCTGCCCCTTTTTATTTTCATTGATTATCACCTTGTTCCTGTGTTATGAGACAGGGAGAACTGAAGTTCCTGATCTACCTTCTCTATATCATTTATTATTTTCCATACCTTCATCATGTCCCCTCTTACTCATTTCCTTTCCAGGATAAGTAATCTCAATCTTTTCCATCTCTCTTCATATGGAGATTTTGCATACACCTGAACATTTCCATCACCCTCTTTTAAACTCTTTCTAATTCTGCAATATCCTTCTGAGATTGGATGACAGGTACTGCACACAGTATTCCAGATGAGGTTGTACCATTGACTTACATAATGGCATTAGTTTTCGCCAGATGAGACCATATGGACCAATGTTGCACATGAAAAGTAAAAATGCCTGAGGTCAATTTTCAATTTTTGCATTCAGTATCTTTCAAGATATAACAGAAAATAGCCTAGAGAATACAAGTAACTTATTTCTTTTGAGTTATTTTGACATCTCTCTGATCTAGCTAATGTTTTTAGAATTGCATCATCACACATCAGGACATGTCCCCGTCTTTCTGGAGCCTAGCCCGTTTCCTCAGAATTATATTAAATTCTGAGTGGCGGAGGGAAAGAAGAATATGAACTTCATGTAATCTAAGTACCACAGTTGTCTTTTGTGTGTATACCTCAATTATGTGAATATCCAAAATATATATAATATGCGAAAGAAATCCTTAAAATATACAGAACCCAACATATCATAAGGCTGTATCTGCTTTTCTGATAGGATTGGAAACAATGGTCCATTTTATTTCAGTGCTGTTTTTTTCCATTTAGATTAGTTGTTAGCAGACAAATTGTGTCATCTCTTACTGTTCAGTTATTGTAAGATTATAAGGAAAACAATGAATTTTCAAATGTATCTTAACTATTTATTTTTCTGATAGGGTTCTAGATTTTATGAAAATGAGCTTAAGAAAGATCAACAAGTTAACCAACGAATTGAAAAAATGATGCAGCTAAAAGATAAAATTACCAGCCAACAGCTTCTGAAAGCACAACTACAGGTACTAACGAATTTGGGAAGTTTTTTGAGTGGAGAGAGAATAACAGTTTTTAGGAGTATATTATTGATGCCAGTCCTAAAATTTCAAAGTGTTGCACAAGTTGTTAGTTGCCTGGTTCTATTTGATGTTAGCAACAATTATGCAGCTAAAGCCTGCATATTATTTTGATGATGTAAATTTATATTCAGTTAACAGAAGAATATTTAAATAGATAAGACACTTCATTTGAAGTATTTCTTGTATGAACAAAATAGAATTAAAACAAGGACTCCTTTCTCCCAATGCTGAAAACACCTAATCAACTAATAAATAAAATTCATTGCTCATGATGCACTCCTGTGAAACTCATTGATGGGATGTTAGATGGGGTGGGATCTGAGTTACTACAGAGAATTCTTTCCTGGGTGCTGGCTGGGGAGTCTTGCCCACATGCTCAGGGTTTAGCTGATTGCCATATTTCAGATCTGGAAAGAATTTTCCTCCAGGGCAGATTGGCAGAGGCCCTGGAGGTTTTTTGCTTTCCTCTACAGCATGGGGCACAGGTCACTTGCTGGAGGATTCTCTGCACATTGAGGTCTTTAAACCACAATTTGAGGACTTCAGTAACTCAAGCATAGGTTAGGGATTTGTTGCAGGAGTGGGTGGGTGAGATTCTGTGGCTTGCGTTGTGCAAGAGGTTATACTAGATGATCATAATGGTCCTTTCTGACCTTAAAGTCTATGAGATTAATTTTCTTTACAAATACCAGAGCAGTCATTTTGGTTTAAACAATTTGTGTGTATTTTTTTTAAAAAGTCTTGGCTTATGCACGTATTATGTTAGATGGTTTATAGTGATAGGGAAAAATGTCACTAGGATTATGCTGTTACTTCAGCTTGTGATTTATCTATCTTTGCATGCTAACTACTATGTCACTGAAGTCTTCAGCTTTTTATAAACAAAAAATCTGGCCAAAGGTTCATATTGCCTACAATAGAAAAATCGGTTTCCTTTATTATTAGGGCCTTGGTTATCAACATCCATGTACAGTGGAAGGAAATAAAGGGTCTGAGAAAACTATGGATCTAAGAAATGGGAGCTGTGTATGAAAATGTTTCTGTGGTCCAAAAGAAGCAGTTTTGCATAGGTATTCAGATACTGCAGTGATGGACAATGTTATCAGAAACTAGATAGTATTGCATACAAAAATCACATTAAAAGAACATTAAAGTTGCTATGTCAAGCACCTTAATTTGTCTCTGTTTACATAGTGTGATTCAGTCTTTAATGATTGCATACTATATTTTTCAGTGTGACCCCTGCCTCATTCTGTGCACAAGATAGATAGTGTTCATTGAGCAGCTGTTCAATATTTTGTTTTATCTTCATTGTTCAATATGTAGTCCCAAGCCTTGTTTACCATATGTTAGTCTAATTCTGATCTGGATACAGAATTATTAATTTCCTCATATTTTTTGCTGTGATGCTCATCACTATGGTATGTGAGTACTGGACAAACATTGATCAATTTAATTTTACAACACCCATCGGGTCACCCATTTTCCATGTGGGAAATGAAGGCACGGAGATATTAAGGTTAAAAGAGTCCACTAATTTCACTAATTTTGGGTTCCCAATTTAACCACCGAGTGCCTAGGACTTGATTTTTCAGAGTACTTAGAATTATATCATACTGTATATGTTTAACACACAGCTCCCAGTGACTTCATTTGCAGATGTGAGTGCTCAACACTTCTGCAGACCAGACCATAGGGTATCAGGTTGAGTACCCAGAAAATGAGGAAGACGCAATCAGTGACCACCCATGAAAAGCATTTTTTTTTTTGTATTGACTTGCCTAGCATCACATAGGAACTCTCTGAAAGAGGCAGTAATAGAATCCAGTTCTCCAATGCAACATTCAACTGTATTACCTATGAAACCATGTTTTCTTTTACTTTCAGATATCACCTCCTTATGCTCTGTAATCAGATGCTCTAGTCCAGCTGTTCTCAAACTGTGGGCTGGGACCCCAAAGTGGGTTTGACCCTGTTTAATGGATTTGCCAGGGCTGGCATTAGACTTTCTGGGGCCTGGGGCTGAAGCCAAAGTCCGAGCCCCACTGCCCAGGGTGGAAGCTGAAGCCAGAAGGATTCAGCCCTGTGCGGCGGGGCCCAGGCTTCTGCTTTAGCCCTGGATGGCGAGGCTTAGGTTACAGCCCCCCTGCCCAGCGCTGAAGCCATCAAGCTTTGCCTCCCTCCCCTACAGGGCGATGGGGGTCAGGCTTCAGTCCCCTTTCCTGGGGTCATGCAGTCATTTTTGTTGTCAGAAGGGGGTTGTGGTGGAATGAAGTGTGAGAAACCCTGCTCTAGTATTCGCCTCAGCTTGGTAAGTGGGGAGACAACTTGTGCAGAGTTGCAGAAGTATGGAAGGCTCCATGCTTCTGTGTAACATTGTAAGTTTTTATCTTCAGATCAAGTCTTATCAGTTTGTAGGATGGTAGAGGGCGGGAAACTGGGTTCTTTTAGAGTGCTCACTAACATGACAGTTCTTTTCAGGTTGGCAGTCAGTACTGATATTGTAATATTACAAGATTTCTAAAAAGCTATTCCTTTTGCTAGACAGTATCCCAGTGATGCTGGACATGGCAGCAACATAAATCCATAGCATCAACAACATAATAACCCCTTTACTAGTGTTTTGTTGATATAACAGAACCTGCACATGCTGTGGGACTCTGTGTGTCAGAAATGAAAAATAAAGATGTTTTAGTTTGTCTTTATTTTAGACAGCCTCCTCTGCAGCCGGGTAGGGGCAAAGGAGCACTTATAATTGCAAATGTCCCAAATTCATCTCTAACATCTTCAGTGTTCTTGGGCAGTAAGTAACCCCTTCAAAACTTACCATTACCATTTTAAAATATTTTATTTGGCTTTATAAATAAAATAAAATTGTAAATGCCAGAGGTGGAGTTTCATATGTACTGAATGTCATTGGTTTATTAGTCAGGTCAAGTTTTTCTATACAATAGTGAATGCAGTAAGTTCCCACTTCTGATAAATTGGTCATGGCTGATTGAGACTCGTCTACTACATAACCCAGAAATGTCTGAAGTTCTCCAATAATCCATAAGATATATATTTATATTCATTTATTCAATACTATGATTAATTTAAAACTTTCAGAAGTATCCAACTTCTGAATTGTATAAACTATTGCCAACAGCCATTGTTGCCGTTTTTATGGATGTTGGTTTCTAGCTCAGTTTTTAACTCTGCATGACGTTGCTGTCCCCTTGTAACAGCATTACTAGTCACTCCTAGTTTCTCTCCATTCTGTCAGATAGTTTTACAAACATAAACAGACACAAAATTAAGTTTTTTAATTCTTATTTCATATATGCTACTTAAGAAAGTTAGTTTTTTGGTATCTATACCACATCTTTGGTCAAGAACAAATCACAATAACTTCTTCAGTCTATTTGTCTAAAAATAAATACAAAAATTTACGAATTTTAAAAGTCTAATGGCCCAAATTTTCAGCTCTTTTCCCCTATAAAATATATAGAAATTCCCCTAAGTCTTCCATAACAGAATTTTCTTTCAAAAAAGAATGCTACATAATTTTTCAGCTTATGCACCTGGTTTACCTCTGAGAAATTCTTCTTTAACTGTCTTCAGATTTAGTAGGAAATATGGTTCTTCTTCAAGTGATTGCTCGTATCCGTTCCAGTTAGGTGTGCACGCACTGCGTGCACGTTCGTCGGAGAAACTTTTACCCTAGCAACACTCAGTGGCGCGCACACACCTGACTGGAATGGATATGAGCAACACATCTCGAAGAACAACAGTTACAAAGGTGAGTAACCATCTTTTATAGACAAACATGATTCTCAGAAGTAAGTCTACAAAGCTTTTGTTTTACCGTGCTTCCTTTAATGAGCTGCTGTTGCTATTTTAAATAATCATCATTTTGATTTGTGACTAGCTTAAAAGGGTTTCCATCTCTGTTTTTATATGTGCATAAGATACTAGTGAATCATTAGATATGACATTATGCTAGTAATTCAGGTGCAGGGGGGAACAAAAGTTTTATATTAAGACAGTATCTGGAAATGCAGATTAAATTGTGTGACTGGGGGTGTGGGAGGCAACATAAATTCAAGTAATTAAAGGTCATTTGAGTATGAGAATAACCTACCTATAGTTTGTAGAATATGAGATCATCAGAATTAACAAAAGGAAAAAAATTAATTAGAATGAAGATAAACGTCTTTTGATAATTTTATATGGATTTTAGCCCTTGCTTAATTGATATTACAATGAAAATAACTAAGTCTGCTCCTGGAGCTTTTAAATGTAATGACTTGTTTTTCTTCTTTATATTGTATCATGCTGTTTTCATTATTTTTTTCAAATATTTCTTCTGTTGTTATTTGAACTCCTCACCTTCTACCTTTCCCATTGGTGCCTTACATTTTATACAAACCAGTTTGACCAGCCCAACTCACTGAACTAGGATATGTGCTATGCATTGCTATGTGGAAGAGCTTAATTTGATTCCACATTGTGATCTTTCAGTCTTCAAACAAATTGGCTGGGAGCAAACCAGAAGGAAGGGGGAAAATCTCATATTACTCAGTAGTAATCCTTCTGGCAAAGTTGCAGCATGAGAGCTCAACTAGGTGAGAGGCGACAGACCTTTAGGTTTTTTCAAAAAGTAGTTCCGTAAAAAATAAATACAATTTGTATATTTGTGGAATATTATACGTACTTGCATTTATATGTATAAAATAACAGACTTTTTCCACTTCCACTTTTTTTGCAATCTGTTACTTACCTCTTTTCCCACACAGAACAAGTTGGAGCAAAAACAAGCTTTCTTCATTGAGTGCTTGCTCATATTGATTCCAATTAGGTATGCGCGCGCCACATGCACAGTCGTCGGAAAGCTTTCCCCTAGTAGCACCTGTCGAGTCGGCTGTTGAACCCCCTGGAGTGATGCCTCTATGGAACTCAGTATATGACCCTACCAACCCGGTGCCTCCTCAGTTCCTTCTTACCACCAATGAAGGTTGTTGGAACTGTGATGAATTGCTTAGCAAGTTCTCCTCTCGTTCTCCTAGCTTTCAGTTTGTTGTAGTTTTAGTGTTAGTAGTTTTAGCTGTTGTTTGTATGGGTTTCCCCTCCATCCTGACTGCCTGTCTTCCTTTGGGGACTCAGGGCATGCCTCGGTCCCAAGGATTCAAACCCTGCAAGTCCTGCAATAAGCCCATGCTAACGGGTGATCCCCACAACACTTGTCTAAAGTGTCTGGGGAGGCACAACAGGCGCAGGATTTGTAAAGGGTTTTGCCCTAGAACAAAAAAGAAACGGGACTGCCATTTAAAACAGCTCCTTATGGAGGTGGTTCTGAGACTGCAATACACCTGAGCGTGGCAAGACCTGACACCGAGTTAATCGGTGTGGAGTGCTCCGGCATCTGTGGCAGAAGCAGCACCGCGGAAGGGCTTTAGGCGTAGACACCCACAGCACTGCTGCTCCCAAAGCCAGCAAGAACTGTCCGGCACCAATACCATTCCCTGGCACCACAGGAGCAGCACTGGAAGTAGAGTAGGAGTGGATCTCTGTCTTCGAGACCCACTCCTTCAAAGTCGGCCAGTGTGGTGCACCCCAGGGAGGAGGGCCCGGAGCTGCAAAAGATACCATTGAGTCCAGTGCCATTGGACTCGCCAAGCCATATGGTGGAAGAAGTGGGACTGCCAGATGTCTTTGCCATTACCACACCACAGTCTCCAGTCCTCTGGGACAAGCCCCCAGTGCCAGCGAAGGCAGCAAGTTGGCGAAGTTGCATCTGCCTGCATCTCCAACGCACTGCTCGGACAAGCCCCCAGTGCCAGCGAAGGCAGCAAGTCGGCGAAGTTGCATCTGCCTGCATCTCCAACGCACTGCTCGCCACAACATAGAGACACCGCTCTAAGTCGTAGCACCAATCCATTTCTCAGTACCACTCTAACCGTACGTCTACACTGCACGATTACAGGAAAAAGGGGAGTCATTCCCATTTCACCCCGGAGCCCCCCGGCCACACTCAGCCAAGGGGCACTCACTGGCGCAGCCGTCTACCCCTGGGGAGGGCAGAGAGCGGAACTGCTCTTCCACCGCAGCAGCATCGCGTCTGCCAGCAGCATTCCATACACAGTGACATTTACAGTACTCAAGGGTATCTTATTTCACTTTTTTTTACCGTGCTGCGAATGGGGAAAAAACTGGACGAGCTGTTCCGTGAACCACGCAAGACCGTGTAGTAGGCTGCAGACATTGGGCGCGCAGCCAAAAATGCAAAAGTTTTAGAATGCTGTGGAGACTGGTAGCTGTAGTCCTCATTACCCCCTCTCCCTCCATGCACCATCCGTTGAGGTGTTGGCTTCCCGTTACTGTTGTCACGCACCGCCTGTGGTATTTTCCTTGTTAGTATTTTTCAAAGCTTTTGGCCATTTTCCTGTTCTTTAACGGAGCTCTGATAAAGAGATTGGTCTCACATACAGCGATGACTCTTGCTATCTCCCGTAAGTTCAATGCAGGAGTATAATTTTGGCATTGAACTGCATCGACCACCGGTGATCAGAGCTGGACACGTGGAAAGCAGGAAATGTCACTGTAAAGCTCTTGGGGATTTCCCTGTTTACCGGCACTCCGCATCAGAGATTCGGATTTGCGGACCAGAGCGCGTCATGGTGCACTGTCCTGCCTAGAATTTAATAGCATGTAACAGAGATCCAGTGTATCAGAGAGCACAGGTGCTCCGTGTCAGTATTCACAGGGGTGCCCCTGCAAGAAGCGCCACCCGTTGCTTTCCTCCTCCCTCAAATCTTCCTGGGCCTACCGTGTCAGTGCCCCTCCCCCGTTTGTTCTATGAAGTATTAAGAATACCAGAATAAGAAACAGAGACTTGTTAGTGAGAGAAAATGATTGTCGGTGGGGAGGCACTGGGAGGAGCCTCCCGGGGGCTATGACAGTCAAGGCAGATGGACTCTATTTTTAGACACCATAAGGGAGGAATTGACTCTTGCCAAGCAAGTTCAATCCAAATGTGATTGCAAAATTTTGAGCCCCAATTTCAGTGATTAAGCTTGTTATTAGCCGTTCTGGTTCCTATCTACTGCTAGCGGTAGCAATGTTGCCCTCGATGTGAGCATTTTAGGCGGTTCTCCTGGATGGTGGGCAGGTCTGCAGCACCGTCTGACCACCAGAGAGGAGAAAATGGAGAGGAGTGGGATACTGCCTTCAGTGCTGTAGCACGTCCGTCTACCAGCGAGCTTCAGTACACATAGAGTGACATAGAAAGTAGTCAAGGAATGATTTCTTACCCTTTTTTTTCACGTTGTGGGGGGGGGAAAAAACATGAGGAGCTGTTCCCTGAACCACGCCAGACACCTATAGTTTGACCCACAATCATTTGGGAGCTCTGCCAATAATGCAAATAATTTCAGAGACTGCTGTTGGTAATTGTGGATAGCGGAGTCTGGCAGTACCAATGTGGCATCTTCGCCCTCACCTCCCTTCAGTGAGCGCCCGTTCCATTTGAGTCTCTGGCTTCCCGTTACGGTATGTCACTGCAAGGCGCACTGTGTATTCCTGCAGTTTTTTATCAAGACGCTATTGGCATTTCGTCTGTAACGGAGCTGGATACAACAGATTTGTCTCCCCATACAGCTCAGACATCTAGTAATCTCCGTACGGTCATGCTGGAGCCTCTTTTTGGATTCGAAGGACTGAGCATCGCCCCCTTAGGCGCTGACTCAGAAGATCCCACGCTGAATTCAAGCAGGAAATGTTAACTTTCACAAAAGTTCGCAGGGGCGTTGTATCCTGTTTACCCTGCCGGCTGCAATCCGAGTTCAATGCTGTCCAGAGAGCGGTTACTGCCGAGCACTCTCGGGATGCCCTCCCGGAGGCCATAACGTCGATTTCGTCCACCACGAACTAATCCGAAAGTTATCACTATCTCGAATTTAAGCGCTTCTCCTCTCGTTTGTGCGAAGAGTTCCGAAATCGATTTAAGGAGGCGGTTAACTCGAATTAATGACGACGTCGTTCGTGTGAACGGATACAGCGTTAATATCGTATATCGGCCTTAAAGCCGATTTAAAGTCCGCTAGTGTAGATTTCTGGCCTGACTGCAGACATCCAGTCGGACTTGCGACACCGACTCTACACTCGTGGCACCACTGCACACATTACTGGATCAACATTCCGACGCGACGGAAGGTCCTTGTTCTCAAACGACCAAGTCGGCACGGCACCTGTCAAGAGTCTACTTCTCTCATGTGACTTTAGGGTACAATGTGTGGGGACCATGCATGGACATCTAAGCTTGATACTAGTTAGATCATGGACACTCTGCACCACCATCCACAGAAATTCAGTGATCTGGATCAACTTCTTGCCCCCCCCCCAAACCCTTCCCCTCCCTGGCAGCCTCGAGAGGCTTCACCCATATCCCATCGAATGAACACAGTCCAATCCCCGTTGTATCTAAAAACAAGACAATATAAACCATCTCATCCCCTCCTTTCCCTCTCACAGCCCTGTTAGCCAGCATCCCCTTGATTCACATGACCAACCCTTTTTGGCTATAAGAAAGAAAAACATCAGGTTCTTAACATGAAAGCTTTTAGATTAAAGAAAGAAAAGTAAAAAAAAACCAAATCCATCTCTAAAATCAGGATGGAAATATCTCTTTACACTTGGTAATCAGATACGATCCATAGCCCAGAGAAGCCCCACTCCCTCTAACCTAGGTTCAAAGTTACAGCAAGCAGAGGTAACATCCTCTCAGCAAAAAAGGGACATTTACAAGTTGAGAAAAAATAAAACTAATCTGCCTTGCCTGGCTGTTACTTACAATTTTGAAACATTAGCGACCTTGATTCAGAAAGATTTGGAGAGCCTGGGATTGACATCTGGTCCCTCTTAGTCCCAAGAGCGAACAACCCCCAAACAAAGAGCACAAACAGGACTAGAGACTTCCCCTCCAAGATTTGAAAGTATCTTGTCCCTCTATTGGTCCTCTGGTCAGGTGTCAGCCAGGTTACTGAGCTTTCTAACCTTTTACAGGTAAAGAGACATTAACCCTTAACTATCTGTTTATGACAGCACCATCGAGGTCTCGGCATCACCAGTCGTCACGTCGCCCACTCCGATGCTGGCATCAATCGGATACCGGCACTGGTTCCCATCCATGCACCACTTACCAGTCACCTCCGCTTGGTACGCCATGGCACGCGAATCCGCTGGTCCTCTGTCTTTGGGCTTGGAGACGGAGTCAAGATAGTCACGCTGGAGCCGGCACCGGTTGGGCACATAACGTCCCAATATGGGGACAATGCCGTGGCCGGTGCAATGGCAGGGGCCAGCACAGTGGCCATTTGGACCCCCTGGGCATGTCACCAAGCCCAGCAACTTTGGTTCAAGGGCTCCCAGTCAGTGCTATCCGAGCCCAGGTTGCCAGTGTTTGGACAGCGCCCTGCCCCAGGACGCTGAGGGAACTCCAGCCTCAGTGCTTCCCCTGGAACTGACCCCCACTCCTTCAGTGGACCCCAGTGATAGTTGACCGCGAACAGGAGGCTGGGCAGGATGTCCCGATGGGCTAAGAGGTCCAGGATGACCCTGTTCCCCCACTTGCGTCCTCGTCATCCTTTCCGGACAAGGCGGTGGCGGAGACTTCTACTTCAGGGCCGCCAACCATAGACAGTCGTGCCCACTAGAACATGCTGCACAGGGTGGCACGCAGTATGGGCCTAGAGGCCGAGGAGGTGGCGGAACAAGAAAACCCTATGGTGGCCATACCGGCCCCTGAAGGTCCATCTAGAGTAGGTCTGCCACTTATCAAGGACATCCAGGTCAACTTGAAGATCGTATGGCAGACCCCGGTCTCCATTTCCCCCACAGCCAATGGTGTAGAAAGGAGATACCTCATCCCCTCTGAGTGGTACAGTTATTTGTATACCCACCCATAGCCCTGCTCCCTTGTGGTGTTGACGGTGAATGAACGCGAGAGGCCGGGGCAGCAAGATCTCACTCCAAAGTCCAAGGACTCTAAAAGACTCAACCTTTTTGTCAGGAAGGTCTATTCCATAGGTGGCTTACAGCTCAGGATTGCTAATCAGCAGGCAATCCTGAGCAGATATAGCTTCAACTCCTGGAACTCCATGCTGAAACTTAGGGAATTGTTGCCCTTGGAGTCCAGGGAGGAGTTTGGGGCTATTGTTGAGGAGTAGAAAGCAGTAGAACAGACCTCTTTGCAGCCCTCCCTTGACACTGCGGACTTTGCCGCCTGCACCCTTTCCTCAGGGATAGCCATGAGCAGGAGTTCATGGCTGCAGGCATCTGGCTTACCCCTGGAAATGCAGCAAACTCTGCAGGACCTGCTGTTCGACGGGGCAGGCCTGTTCATGGAGCAGACAGACGCTAGGCTGCACAGCCTAAAAGACTCCTGGGCTACGATGAAGTTGTTGTGTTTGCGTTGGGGTTGCTGATATATGCATACCCTTCAGGCCGCAACAACGCCCTTATCCTCCTCAGCCAAGGCAGGATTTCTCTAGAAGAAGGGGCAGAAATGGCAGGCGCAAGCTTTCGATCCTCTGCCTGGGCAGGGCCACGGCCCAACTAAGCCATCATCGGGCTCAAAGCAGGCCTTTTGAAGGTGTGCCCAAGTATGGTCCAGCCGCCACAACGCCAGATCCTTCCCCTTGTTTCTTGAATCATCTGTCCCACTTCTACTGTGCTTGGTCCCAAATAACTTCGGACTGCTGGGTTCTTCGCACGGTAGAAGTGGGATATTCTCTCCAATTCTGCTCCTCCCCTCCCTCCCACGCCTCCTTCCCCATCCCTCTTCAGGGACCCTTCTCAGAAGCAACTCCTTATCCAGGAGGTGCAGGCACTCCTCGCCACAGGGGCAGTGGAGGAGGTTCCTCCAGAGCTAAGAGGCAAGGGATTCTGTTCTTAATATTTCCTAATACCCAAAGCCAAAGGGGGTCTCAGACCCATTCTAGACCTGCAAGGCCTCAACAGATTCATGGTGAAGCTGAAGTTCTGCATGGTCTCCCTGAACTCCATAATTCCTTCTCTGGATCTGGGAGATTGGTATGCTGCCCTCAATCTCAAGGATGTGTATTTTCATATATCCATATGTCCTGCTCACAGATACCTCAGGTTTGTGGTCAATCACAACCACTTCCAATTTAAGGTTCTCCCCTTCAGCCTGTCCACAGCCCCTCAGGTGTTCACCAAGTGCATGTTGGTTGTTGCCTCCTCCTTTTGGCGGAGACAGGTGCAGGTGTCTCCATACCTCAATGACTGGCTGCTCTGGGGGCACTCCAGGGACCAGATAGAAGCACAGATATGCATTATGAGGTCCACGTTCAACAGGTTGGGCCTTCTCAACAAGAGCAAGTCGATCCTGCTACCCTGATAGAGTTTATCAGGGCAATACTGGACTCGGGTCATACCAGAGCATTCCTGCCAGAGGCTAATTTTCTAACAATCTCGGACTTCATACGAGGACTCAGATGGTACCCTACCACCACAGCAAGGGCCTGCCTGAGACTACTTGGTCACATGGCATCTTGTATGTACGTGGTACAGCATGCCAGGATGTGTCTCAGATCTCTCTAGATTTAGCTCAAGTCAGCGTTCTGCCTGGGATGGACTTGGTGGTGACTCCTCTGGGTCACGTCCTCCAGTTCCTGGGCTGGTGGCTCAGCCAACCAGATGTGTGCAAAGGGGTCCCCTTCCACAGACCTCATCCCTCCCTGTCCCTGGTAACAGATGCATCGGCACTGGGGTGGGGGACACACTTGGGGGGCCTTCAGACTCAGGGCCTCTGGTCTCAAGATGACCTCTCACTCCACATCAACATCAAGGAGTTGAGAGCGGTTCGGCTAGAGTGCCAAACCTTCCAGGCCCACTTGATGTGTCAATGTGTGTGAGTCTTGACAGACAACACAACTGTGATGTTTTACATAAACAAACAGGGTAGGGCTTGTTCCTCTCCCCTCTGTAAGGAAGCCCTCCAGCTGTTGGAATTCTGCATAGCCCACTCTATCCACTTGGAGGCAACATCTCTCTCAAGATTACAGAATGAGCTGGTGGACTACCTCAGCAGATTGTTCCGCAACCACAAATGGTCCATCTGGCCAGATGTCATTCTCACCATCTTCCAGAGGTGGGGAACTCCCCATATCAATCTCTTCGCCACTTGGAGCAACAGAAAGTGCCCACGGTTCTGCTGCTTCTGGAACCACAGCCAGGGCTCCCTTGTGGACTCCTTCCTCCTCCATGATCAGATCATCTCATGTATGTGTTCCCACTGCTTTCTCTCGTGCACAAGGTCCTACTCAAAGTCCACAGGGATAAGGCGGCAGTCATCCTGGTGGTTCCAGCGTTGCTGTGACAACACTGGTACACCACGCTCCTGGACCTGTCGGTAGCCGCTCCGGTTCCCCTCCCCTGTGTCCCAGACCTGATCACACAGGACCATGGTCGCCTTTGTCACCCAGATCTCCAGTCTCTCCACCTCACGGCCTGGAAGCTTCATGGCTAACCCTGATGGAGCTCCTGTGCTAGGAGGTGGTCAGGGAAATTCTGCTCAGTAGCAGGAAACCCTCCAGTAGAGCCACCTATTGGGCAAAATGGAAGCAGTTTGCGATCTGGTGCTCCCAGGGCCATTCTCCACTGTTGCAGGCCCCCATTCCTGTCCTCCTGGACCTGCTGAAGCTCAAGCAGCAAAGTCTGGCTACTTTGTCCATCGAGGTGCACCTGGCAGCTATCTCTGCATTCCACCCAGGAACAGCCGGACACTCCGTCTTTGCCAACCCCATGGTAGGCTGCTTCCTCAAGGGCCTGGAGCACCTGTATCCAATCCCTGCATGGGACCTCAACTGATGGGGGGCCCCCGTTTGAACCGTTGGCAACTTGCTCACTTCTGTATCTATCATGGAAGGTTGTTTTTCTGGTTGCCATTACTTTGGCAAGGAAGATCTCGGAGCTCAAAGCCCTCACCTCGGACCCTCCATACACTGTTTTCTTTAAGGATAAGGTGCAGCTCAGGCCTCATCCGGCTTCCCATCCAAAGATAGTGTCCCAGTTTCACTCTAACCAGGACATTTCCTGCCTGTGTTTTACACTAAACCTCATGCGAACAGCCAAGAGCAATGCCTATGCTCTCTGGACATTCGATAGGCTCTCGCCTTTTATGTAGACCGCACAAGGCTGTTCCAGAAGTCGAACCAATTATTCATGGTGGTAGAACAGGAGTGGGCAAACTACAGCCTGTGGGCTGGATCCAGCCCCTCAGGGCTTTGGATCAGGCCTGCGGGATTGCCACCCCCTGTGGCACCGTGGGCCCCACTCCGCTCCAGGAAGTGGCTAGCACCACGTCCCTGTGGCCCCTGGGGGATGGCGGGGAGGAGACAGAGGGCTCCACACACTGCTCTTGCCTGTGGGTACCTCCCCCAAAGCTCCCATTGGCCGGGAATGGGGAACCGAGGCCAATGGGAGCTTTCTGGGAGGTACCCACAGGCAAGGGCAGCGCACTCAGCCCTCTGCCCCCCCAGTTCCCCACGGGTGGCAGGGACGTGGTGCCAGCCGCTTCCCGGAGCGGCGCGGGGCTGGCACAGGGCAGGCATGCAGGGAGCCTGCCCTGTCCCCGTTGCGTGCTGCTGCCACCCTGGAGCCGCTCCAGGTAAGTGGTGCTGGGCCGGAGCTCTCACCCCTCCTGCACCCCACACCTCAACTCCCTGCCCTGAGCCCCCTAGCTTCACCTTGCACCCCTCCTGCACCCCAACCCCCTGCCCTGAGCCCCCTCCCGCACTCCGCACCCCTCCCTGCACCACTGCCCC
>NC_133774.1:49063334-49136470 GCF_003597395.2 Chelonoidis abingdonii | reverse complement strand
TTCCCACAACTGAACTATCTTTAATGGCAAAGGGCCAGGCTTTTCTAAACACGCTGGCTTCCCAGGCTGAGCTGCAAAGAGCATTTGCTAGCACAAAACACCCTTTAGTAACCTGTCCCTGAGAAGGCGAACAGCCTCAGCTAAACCACCGTGACAAAATCTTCCGCAGTCCCTTACAGTCACTCTGGACCCTGTCCCTACCCTCCAGCATATCTACCTCTCCTCTCAGTTTAGTGTCATCTGCGAACTTGCTGAGGGTGCAAATAATTCCATCATCCAGATAATTAATAAAGATGTTGAACAAAACTGGCCCGTAGCAGACCGTATGAAAGGTCTCCTGGTCTTGTTGCAGAGGATCTCATCGTGAATTACCTTCTGCATCCGCACCTGCTACAAATTGGCCAACGTTCCAGCCCCGGCTCTCACAGCCCGTTTCACGAGGACGCAGGCCTCATCAACAGCGTTCATCAACAGCGAATCCAAGAAATCTCTAAGGCGGCAACATGATCATCGGTGCACACATTTTCAATTGACTACGCTATAACCCAGCATGCTAGAGACAATGCAGCCTTCGGCAGAGCAGTGCTCCAGTCTCTCATTCCATAACTCTGACCCCACCTGTGAGGTAGGGCTTGGAGCCACCTAACTGGAATCGATATGAGCAAGCACTTGAAGAAGAAAAAAATGTTACTTACTTTCTCGCAACTATTGTTCTTCAAGAGGTGTTGCTCATATCCATTCCAGACCCACTCACCTTCCCCTCTGTAGGAGTAACCATCAAGAAGGAACTGCGGAGGCACTGGGTCAGCAGGGTCATATATTGAGCGCCATAGAGGTGCCACTCCAGGGGGCTCCACAGCCAACCCGATGAGTGCTGCGAAGGGAAATCTTTCCAACGACTGTGCACGTGGCATGCGCACACCTAACTTAGAATGGATATGAGCAACACATCTTGAAGAACAACAGTTATGAGAAGGTGAGTAAACATTTTTTCTCCTCTTAGTATGTGACAAGGGTTTACTTTTATAATTGTTTGGCCTATGGCACCTTGGCCAATCTAATATATTATTGTAATTTCTGTGTCTGTGTACATTTTATACACTTTTTTGTACAGGCTGACAAACTTGCGCAGGAGCTAGAGCAGAGCCGTGATCTCAGCTGTACTATTGTACACATTGACATGGATGCCTTTTATGCAGCAGTAGAAATGAGAGACAATCCAGAGCTGAAGGAAAAACCCATAGCAGTGGGATCGATGAGTATGCTGGTACGGTCAAATGTTAAGCTTATACAAAGACCAAATTACATAAAGATTCGGTGACAGGAACATTAGAAATGCATACAGTAATAACACGGATGGCGAAAATGTTTGTTTTCTTACTGTGTAAATTTGGATTTCACATTTCAGAGAACCAGGTAGTTTGCAAAATTTTAAGTTATGAAGAGGTAACAGAAAGGCGAAAGTTGTCTATTAAGCATATAACTCTTGGCCTGGTCATTCAATTAAAGGTGGAGAATTGCATGTTGGGCTGTAGTCTCTTTGTGCTGTATCTTTATTTTGACTGTAGAGCTCTGTGGGGCACACTTTGGTTGGTAAAATTAGAAGGCCTCATGCCAATCTAATATTTAGCTCCTACATGAAATCAAATATATTGATTTGTTATTGATTAAAATATGAAAAGATATACTAATTGAGAGAGATCTTTAGCACTTAAACGTCTTAGATTCAAATTATTATAAATACATAAAATGAGACCTGCATTTTGAAGTCTTTTTTTTCCCGACTGTTCATTATTAGCTAGGGTTGCCAACTTTCTAATGGTAGAAAACCAAACACCCTTCTCATGCCCCTTCTCTGAGGCCCCATCCCTGCTCAGTTCATCCAACCTCTCTGTCTTGCTCGCTCACTAGCTCATTTTCACCAGGCTGAGGCAGGGGGGTTGGGGTGCAGGAGGTGGTGAGGGCTCTGGGGTGGAGGAGGGGATATGGGCTGTGGGATGGGGGTGCAGACTTTGGAGTGGGGCCAGAAATGAGGGGTTCAGGTGTGGGAGAGGGCTCTGGGCTGGGGCAGGAGGGAGTGCAGGCTTCCAGAGGGAGTTTGGGTGTGGGAGGAGGCTAAGGGCTGAGGCAAAGGGGTTGGGGTGCGGAAGGTGGTGCGGGCTCCAGGAGGGGAGCTTGGATGTGGGAGGGGTCCCAGGTCAGGGGTAGGAGGTTGGGGTGCAGGCTCCGGGCAGTGTTTACCTCCAGCAACTCATGGGAAACAGCTGGCATGTCCCTCTGGCTCCTTGGCACAGGGATGGCCAGGGATCTCAGCATGCTCCCCCTGTCTGCAGGCGCCATCCCTGCAGCTCCTATTTGCTGTGGTTCCTAGCAAATGGGAGCTGCGGAGCCAGCGCTTGGGGTGAGGACAGTGCACAGAGCCCCCATGGCTAGCTGTAAGCCTAGGAGCAGGATGGACATGTTGCCACTTCAGAGAGCTGTTCGGAGACAGGTTGGGAGCCTGCCAGCCCCATGCCAACTGGACTTTAACGGCCCACTCAGCAGTGGTGACCGGAGCCACCAAGGTCCCTTTTTGATGGGCATTCCGGTCGGAAACAGGACACCTGGCAACCCCATTATTAGCAGATTACCATCGATTTAAGCATGAAATGAAAATTACATTAAAACATCCAAGAAAGCCTTTAGAATATATTTATATACCAGTGGATGTATTTTATCTGATTCTAACAATGATGCTGATGTGGATTATGATTTGTTTGATTGGCACATATTGGGCCAAGATTTGTGCTGGTTTACATCAAATTCAGTCAATGGAGTTGCATGGGGAATAAACCTAGAATTTGATCCATTGTATATAGTATGCTATAGAAGTGAAAAAGGTGTAGAATTATCATTACTTTAGAGATATTATCCATTTTAACAGATTTTTGGTGGCATTTTTTTTTTCTGCTCTAATAGAGTTGAGGGTGCTCAGCACCTTGCAAGATTAAGCCTACAGTCTCTGAATAGAGCAGAAGTGGTATAACTTAACCTTTCAGTGAGCCTTACTGCTCCTCAGAGTATACTAAAGGTAGAGGCATTCAGTTAATAAAAAATCAAGCATACTGGAATTTTGTCTTTTAACTTTTAAAATTAATATTGTCTTGGATGACCAGATATACAAGCAAGTCTTTAATTTCAATTTTTTTGTTATTAATATTGGAATTAGCCTCCAAAGCAAGAAAGAGGAATATAGTTTAAAGGGCATGTGAAAGGTACTGGATTGCCAGGAGACTTATGTCCTTTAGCCCTGGAACAAGACTGGCACAGACAACAGCCATACAAGCTTCCACAAGCTGTTCAGCCAATGTGACTCACCCCTCTTCTAGACAGACCACCTTTTGGGGGCAAATGGGAACAGTGTCTAAGACCTACTCAATACTGTGCCCTTTGCTAACGTTTCTAACAAATGCCCGTTAGTGCCTCTCTAAGCAGATCTGCAAAAACTGAAAACACTTCAGTTAAATAAGTTTATCAATTAACAAATTGACTTAATTTGAACCTGCAAACTAGAGATGAAAACTGTCCAGTTACCAGTCCCTAAAATCGTGTAGTTCTCATAATGCAAATAAATTACAAGCTATGGAACATAACATAATGAATCTAGAATGGAACTGGTTACTGCCATTTGATAGATGCTCTGTGACAAGAGCATTGTCTCTATATCTTTTTACTTCAGTCTTTTAAAATAGCTGCATGTATTAAAACTCACAAGTATGCTGTGGGACATGGTTATTTAACTCTATCTATTTTTTCCCTGCTAAGTCCACTTCAAATTATCATGCTAGGAGATTTGGGGTGCGTGCAGCCATGCCTGGATTTATTGCTAAGAAACTATGCCCACATCTTACTATAGTGCCATTAAACTTCAAAAAGTATAAAGAAGTGAGTAAAGAGGTAAGTAATCAACAAGAACATCTCTCAAACCAATAGCAGTGCATACTTTTGTTTTAGATTTTAAGACAACAGTAAATTAAAACTTGTATATAAATTAAAAAAAGCTAATTTAAAGGTTAAATTTTCAAGACATGGCTTTGAATGTAAATTAAATACAGCATTTAAATTAACATTCTGTGGCAGTAGGGACAAATTCATCCCTAATCTGGTTCCATATAGAGTTAAGATAATAGAGGTTTTCAAAATTATGTAATGAACAGATGATGATGTTATATTAGTAAATTCAAAACCATAGCGCATAATCTAATAATTAGGAGACTAGGAGTAAATAGGGAGAGCAAAGAGAATTTCTTCATACCATAATAACCATATGGAATGCTAATTACCTGGGAGAGCTGCTGAATCAGAGAGCATTAATGAGTTCAAAAGACATCTACATTTGTTTCCAGAGAATGAATGGACTGAGGAGTAAAGTGGAAAAAATCAAGGAGGGAGGAAAAGTGATTGCTGTTTCTTGTCCCTAGAAAAGTATGGTACATTCCTTTCCATTGAGGAAAAAAACAACAACTATGCATGTAATTATTTCATTATGATGAATAACTGTATATATTTAAATACTTTGTGTTCACTTAAGATTTAAATAAATTGAGTTAGATTATAATCTTAAAGCTTCACATGAGAGAGTTGCAAAAGATCAGTTTGAATTAACATCCATAGAAATATTTAGAATACATATAACTTTGTATGAAGAAAGATGAAATATATTCTGTAGCTGTTTAGGCAAATCAATTGTTGGTGTAAATCCATTAATTTCAGCTGAGTTACATTAGGGATGAATTTGACCCAAGATCTACAAAAAATAGTGTTGGGTTTTTTTCACTTTACAAGATTACTGGTAAACTAAACACTGATGTTAATTCCATTTGATGTTCTTCAGTTCCATTTTATGAACAAAATGTATATTATAAATATGTGGTTTTTGAGAACGAATCAGACTTGTTTATGATGTAATCGGGACCTCAGGATATGGATGTAGTCTTGTATTACAGTTTGTCTTGTGGATAAGGGTAAAATAGTTGAAGATTTGTATATGTTTTTATGTTCCTTTTATTATTGGTGCTTCAGATATTATTTTCATTAAGGCAGCATTTGATAAAATGAGGCCAGACTTCCCCATATACAAATTGTTGCACCTTCCATTGATTCCAAAGAGAAGGAGGAAGGAGGCAGCGTTGTTCCCATTTTACAGATGAAGAACGGAAGCACAGCAAGATTAATTAGCTTGCCCATGGTCTCAGTGGCAGAGCCAGGAACTTAATCTAGATTTTCTGAGTCCCAGTCCAAAGCCTGAAATCTGGTGTGGGGTAATAGTATGGGTCAGTCTCCAGGCCCATTTAGGGGCTGATGTCATATCCACTGAAGTCAATGGCAAATCTTCCATTGACTTCAGTGGTGCAGGATTAGGTACTTAGGCCTTGGCCCCTTCCTGAAAATTTCCATTTCCTCTCATTTGTTGTGGTTGGTCTCATATTTATACCATTTTTACTCAGACCTGGATTGAAAATAGCAAACTGATTTCACATTAGCAATCAAAACTTGATGGGAAGGCTATATTTGAGTCACTTTCAAGAAGAGGAAGAATCCATGACTGTCCTTGAAGATTTAAATCACAAAATTTTATTGAAAGTTCTCAAGTATTTTATAGTGAAAATGAAGCATTTAAAACTACAAAAATAGGTGTCCGAATTTTATTTTGAGCATTTACGCTAAGATTTGCATATCATAAGACCATCAAAAAAATATTGAAACAAGAGATGACCACTGTGAGTGGTTTGGGGAGATGAAGATCTGATAGACATAAATGGGTTTTAAGGTCCATAAATATCCATAAAGTAAATTTCTTTAATACAAAGAAATGGCACTATAAGATTGAAAAAGTAGTACTTTTACACACCACTTGTGTAAGAAGCAGCTTATTTTACATGTTAGTGTGGTCAGAGCAATGAGTTATAACTTCTTAGGTGTAAGAAACCACACAACTTCTCTGTATTTTATCAAAAGAATTGTAGTATGTAAATTAACTAAAATGAGCTGTATGATTATTAATAGGGCTATGACTAGCACTAAGCATTGCCTTTTGTCTTCAACAGCTACATTAAAATATCCTCAAGCTGTCAGCTACATCAATTTATTTTTCCTATGGTTAAAGCTTTCTTCTGTTAGGCAACCAGTTTTCTGTACATTAAATTCAATGTATTATATCCTTCAGATATCAATGCAAATCACAGCACAGCATGAAAAACTGAATCAGACCACATACGCATCCCAAGTTTCTAATAAACTTACAAGCCTCTTGAACTTTTTTTGCATGGTTACCGCAGTGTCATGGGACCCTAATGATGTGAGAGTGTATAGCCGCTTAAACGTATATCTCACAGCTATCTCTTCAGTAAAATGCTCAGAGAGCTTGATCTTTGTTTTGGTGTGTAATACTGACTTATTGCTGCTTTTAATTGAGAGACAGAAATTTTATAAATTTGCCATACCAATATATTATTTATTTAATAAATACTTAGATTGATGGTATTGATTGATCAAAATGGATGTGCAAAGTATGTGGGTTATTGCAAAACTATTAACTTCATTTTAATACACACCAACATGTTTTGCTCTTGCAGCACAACTTTAAACTTTCTTTACATGTTTATCAAGGTTAGAGAAATACTGGCTGAATATGATCCTAGTTTTATGCCCATTGGCCTAGATGAAGCCTACTTGAACATAACAGAGTACTTAGAGGAAAGACAGAACTGGCCTGAAGATAAAAGAAATTACTTCATCGAAAGAGAAAACACTGCAAAAAATGGTAACCAAATTACTAAATATTATAGCTATTAGCATAATAAATTGGAAATTATTATATATGAAAATTATGATGTATGGCTCCGTAGAGTAATCAGTTCTGAAATGTAAACAAATCTCTTCCCTATTAGAAAGAATCTTGACTGTTTGAATGGGTATTTTATAGCATACTGCAATCAGCACCATGGTAGGTAAGCCCTAACTTCACTTTAGCAGCGTCAGAAATCGTGTTACAAAGGCAATGTACCTGAGCTCCATTAAAGTGCATTACAAGAATAAAAATTCATAAGAAATGAACTCTTCAGAAATAAAGAATGATTAAAACATGATTACATCAGTTCTTGCTACTGGAATGTGGAAAGGCAGAAATTCCCACAGTGGGATCCACCATTGGGGATATTAAAAAGTTTTGTAGGCAAAGTCTTGTGCCAGTTGTTGATTTTATGCACAGACAAACAGCATCATTTTAATCTCTCACATTTCAAAACTATCAAGAAGGCCATTGAGGAGATAAACAAGAATACACCTTTCAGTTCTACTGAAAAACACTGGCCCATCTTCTACCAGAACAGAGATGTAACAAAATAGGAATTATAAACATGTTGCATATTGGCAAGTATGCACTTAGGCATGTCTATCTTCAAAATAACACAGTTTATGCTTAAATGAACAGTCTTCTTGTTTTTTTAATACAACTTGCAAACCCTCAGGACATATAATTCTCATTCAAGTCAGTGGTGGTTCTGTATGTTGAAGGGTCTATGTTGTAGAGTCAGCCCCCGAGAATCATAAAAATGTAGGACTGGAAGGGACCCCAATAAGTCATTTAGTCCAGCCTCCTGCACTGAGGCCTGCAGGACCAAGTATTATCTAAACCATCTCTGACAAGGTATTTTCTAACCTGTCCTTAAGAACCTCCAATGACAGAGACTCCACAACCTTCCTAGGTAATTTGTTCCAGTGCTTAACTACCCTTACAGTTAGTTGTTCTATGTCTAACCTAAATCTCGATTGCTGCAATTTAACCTCATTACCGCTTGTCCTGTCCTCAGTGAATAACAGTTTATCACCGGAAAGAGGTGGGGCAGGGGCTTGGGGGAAGGGGTGGAATGGGGATAGGGAGGGGGTGGAGTAGGGGCGGGCTGGGGTTGGGTCACTTGCTGCTGCCAGTGCCAGGCCCCCCACTAAATCCCCAGGCCACCCTGGGCCCTGCATCCCCTTGAAGTGCAGGGCCGCACAAAGTGCGGGACCCGGGGTGGTTGCCCCAGTCCATCCTATGGACGGGATGGCTCTGCTTGGACCTGTTCTGGGCACCACCAAAAATTATACAAACCTGGTGCCCATGTTTGTAATACCTCACTGCTTGGTATCATCTGCAAACTTTGTAAGTATACTCTCTGTGCCATTTATCCAGATCATTTATGAAGATATTGAATAGAACTGGACCCAGTGCGGGAGCCCACTCTAAGCTTTTCCAGCTTGATTGTGAACCATTGATAACTACTCTGAGTATGGTTTTCCAGCCAGTATAAGATGAACTTATAGCAGGTTCGTCTGGGCTGTATTTCTTTAGTTGCTTTATGAGAAGGTCATATGAGGTGGTATCAGAAGCCTTAATAGAGTCAATATATATGACTTTTACTACTGCACCCCTATCTAGAAGGCTTGTCACCTTGTCAAAGAAGGATATTGGGTTGGTTTGACATGATTTGTTTTTGACAAATTCATGTTGACTGTTATTTATTACCTTATTTTCTTCTAAATGTTTACAAATTGATTGATTATTTGCTCCATTATCTTTCCAGGTATAAAAGTTAAGTTGACTGATGTATAATTCCCTGGGTTGTCTTTATTCCTCATTTTATAGATACATACTATATTTGCCATTTTCCAGTCCTCTGGTATCTCTCCCCAGGGCCGCCCAGAGGGCGGGGCAAGTGGGGCAATTTGCCGCCCCCCAGGGGCCCTGTGAGCCCTGGCCCAGCGGCAGTCCAGGTCTTTGGCGACATTTCAGCGGCAGGGGGCCCTTCAGTGTTGCCGAAGACGCGGACTGCCGCCGGGTGACATCACCAAAATGTCACCAAAGACCCGGACTGCCGCCGGGTGATTATAAGCACCACAATTCCCCTGCTTTGCCCCAGGCCCCCTGAATCCTCTGGACGGCTCTCTCTCTCCCATCCTCCATGAGTTTTCAAAGATAATCGCTTATGTCTCAGATCCCTTCAGACAATTTCTTAAGTAATCGACTATGTGTTTCATCAGGCTCTGTGGACTTGAAGACATTGAACTTGTCTAAGGCCAGGTCTACACTGCGACTTTAAATCGGTTTAATGGCCGATATACCGATTTAACGCTGTATCCGTTCACACGACGTCGTCATTAATATCGAGTTAAACGGCTCCTTAAATCGATTTCGGAACTCCTCCCAAACGAGAGGAGTAGCGCTAAATTCGATAGTGATAACTCGGATTAGGGTTCATGTGGACGGAAATCGACGTTATTGGCCTCCGGGCGGCATCCCAGAGTGCAGCACTGACCGCTCTGGACAGCAATCTGAACTCGGATGCAGCGGGCAGGTAAACAGGAAAAGCCCCGCGAACTTTTGAATTACATTTCCTGCTTGCCCAGCGTGGAGCTCTGATCAGCACGGCTGGCGATGCAGTCTGAAATCGAAAAAGAGCTCCAGCATAGACCGTACGGGAGATACTAGGTCTGATCGCTGTATGGGGAGACAAATCTGTTGTATCCAGCTCCGTTACAGAACACGAAATGCCAAAGCGTTTGAATAAAAAACTCCAGGATACACAGCGCTGCGTGACAAGCGTAACGGGAAGCCAGAGACTCAAATGGACGCTCATGAAGGGAGGGAGGGGGTACTGAGGACTCCAGCTATCCCACAGTCCACAGCAGTCTCTGAAAATTATTTGCATTCTTGGCTGAGCTCCCAATGTCTGTAGGTTCAAACACAGTGTCTGGCGTGGTTCAGGGAACAGCTCCTCAGTTTATTTCCCCCCACCACCACGTGAAAAAAAAAAGGGAAAGATTGCTGTGCTATGGCGTTTGCTCAATGCACTCCGGGAAAAAGGCGCCAAAGGGTTGTCTGCTGCCTTCACAAAGGGAGGGGTGAGGCTGTACCCAGCACCACCCGGGGCAGTGTTTTCTGCCCCATCAGGCACTGTGCTCTCAACACGGAAGTGGGAACTATGGGATAGCTGAGGAACAGCTACCCACAGTGCACCGCTCCTGAAATCGATGGTAGCTTTGGACCATGGACGCAAACAATCGATTTCGGGATCCCACTGTGGACGCGCTAAACCGATTTTATTAGATCTGTTTTGTAATATCGGTTTAAGCTAATTCGAAATAATCGTGCAGTGTAGACGTACCCTAAGTAATTCTTAATTTGTTCTTTGCCAATTTTAGCCTCAGATCCTACCCCATTTACTCTGATTTTCACTTTGGTAGCCATCCAAACATGTTCCCCAATCCTCAGGGGCCAGATGCATCTGGGATTGCCATTTTGCTCCTGCCATGGGCCATAATCAGCATAAAAAGTATCTTTCTCTCTCTCTCTCTTCCTCAAGGACACAGTGGGCCTGAATATTCCCCAAGATGTTGTGTAATTTACACATAATCTCACAAACACATCTACTCCCACTTGTTCTTTCCATTTTTTTCTCATTAGTTTTCTTTTCAACAAATCTCTTAGCTGTTGTAAATATGTGCAAATCTTGGTAATATTTTCCATATTATCTAAGTACTATAATCTTTTTCAGTTTGTTACCTTCCTGCTTTGGTACGTTTGCAAGCTGCACTGCGGAGCCCCACACTGGACTTCACTTGGTTGGGTATACCTAGAAGATATTGGATAGAGCTGGGTCAGAAATTTTCAGTAGAATGTTTTTCCACTAGAAAATGCAGATTAATCAAAAGCTACATGTTCTGCATGAATGTGTGTCTTTTGATGAATCTTTCAGTGGCAGCCCCTCAGCAGCTCAGGTAACCAAGGCTTCCAGACTCCAGGTTCCTCAGCAGCCCATATGGCAAGGAGTTTGGGAACCTGGGCTCACAGTCTCCCTGGCTTTCCTGCAGCCTGCCTGGCACTAGAAATGGGGGTTCTCTGATAGCTCACTAGGTGAGCTCCCCATGAGGCTGGGAAGCTCTGGCTGCTGGGAGCCTGGGAGCCTGAATTCTACTGCACCCTACGAGGTGAGCTGCAAAGGAACCAGAGAACTTGGGAATCTCAGTATCCTGCTTGGGGGGGGGTCACCTGGCAGGCTGCAGCAGAGCCAGAGCTTCTAGGCACTCTTGTTTCACAAACACCAGAATATTCCCACAGAGAGAATGTTTTAGTGTTTCTGAAAGAAAATATTGCAGAATCTCACTTCCACAAATAAATTATAATGTTTTAACTTTTTATCTCAATTTGGGACAAAAACATTTCCAAAATTTCAATTTTTTTCCCTGCCAAAGTGAAATTCAGTTTCCTGGCCAAATCTAATCCTGGACCAAGCTCAAATCGCATATACAATGAGTTGGCTATGACCTTTCTTTTTAAAAAATGTACCAGTAATTGAAATTATTTCAGCTACATAACTACCTGAACTTTGCAAACAGAAAAAAGTGAAATAGCTAAATCAGCTTTTTTCAGGAGCTGTGCAGGGGAATCAATTCACAAAATATATGTTGCTTATTAAGAAGGATGAATTACACATATGTGTACCTTTTTATAATGTAGGTAAACAAGATGTAACTGGACCTGATGAACTAAAGTTGAATGAAGATGCACACTCATCCTCACCAATATTGTTTGAAGATAATACTTCTATAACAGAGGAACAGCCTGTTGCTACTTCCCACCTGTACACCAAAGAACAGAGAGATCAAGTACTGTTGCTAAATTCAGTGGTCTTTGGAACGTCAGCTGAAGAAGTTGTGAAGGAAATTCGCTTTCGGATTGAGCAAAAAACTGGATTGACTGCCAGTGCAGGTACACACATATACATAAATAATAATATTTTGCATATATATAGTGCCTTCCACCCAGCGATCAGAAAGTGCATTGCAAGCATTAAAAAATTAGCCTTAGATCAACTCTTTGATGTAAGGAAGTAGACCTCATTTACATGTGCAAACTTAAGCACCACGATTGTGACTTGCTCAAGGCCACATCACACAAGAAATCTCAGAGTCAAGAATAGAACCCAATCTTGTACTTTTTTTAACCACAAGAAATCTTTCTTCTTTAATTGCTATTGCTGGCATTGTATATGTTTTTTAATGATAGCAGTCACATTATCCTTTTTCTTCCTGGTTTCCTTTTCAATCATAAGTCCTCCGCTAATGTGGAAAAGTGACCCAGTTGGTTCAGACATTAGTCTTACACCTCTGGACAGTTGCATTTAAATCTTAACTTGCACTACTGATTTTGTAAGCCTTTGATCAAAGATAGATTTAACATTGGAATCCTATAGTTGCTATTAGTTAGGATAAAGGCACATTAGCAGAGCTGTGTGGAGAAACATGTTCAACACTTGCCCATCCTGTGCCTTGCTCGAGCTAGTTTTTAATCACTTTCTTAAGCACTAAATACACTGACATGTTAAAAATAAAATAAACTGTTTACTAGACAGGTTAGTATTTACTTTTCCAGGCAGTGGCAGTTTTAGATCTATGCAGCTTGTACTTGCCCAACTGATCTTCCAACTGGAACTCGATCTATGATATCCTGTCTGAATTGCCCCTGTTAGGCTGCATCAGAGATCAAATCCCCGAACTGCATTCAGTCCATTAGTTCAGATAGTTGCTCTTCAGGACTCTTAGGGCTAGTCTGTAGCGCTGGTGTACTGTCTACACTGGTGCTTTACAGCGCTGAAACTTGCTATGCTCGGGGGCATTTTTTCACACCCCTGAGCGAGGAAGTTGCAGTGCTTTAAATTGTCAGTGTAGACAGGCCCTCAATGACTTGCTGATCTGTGTAAAGGAGTTAACAGGGCCTGCGGAGCTTGAAGCACAGGGGTGGGGTGGAGGGGCACAGGCAGGCAGGAAGTAGGCAGGAGAACTGTCGTGAAAACACAGGTAGAGGAGAAAGTAATAGGATGGGACAAAGCTGGATGACACCCAACATGTTACTTCATATAGGGCCCTGCAAAACTCAGAAGCAGTACCACTTGACTGTCAAAAAAAAATTTAGTTTCATTTCTCTAAAATTTCATCCTCTTCTGGATGACTCACTGTTTAGAAAAGGGGGTGGACCTCTTAAGAATGCCGGGGATTTGATGAACGAAAATGAAAAGTGATTACTGTTTTAATAATCTGACAATCTAGAAGGCTAATTGGACAATATTAGTAAGCAGTGATATACAGAATGATTCCTAGCATCATCAGAAATAAATTATAATCACTGTAAACAGCAATCAGTCTTTAAATCATTGAGGCTATCGAGAAGAATCAATCTATTTGTCACCTGCTATTCACCTCTTAGTACCAACAGGGTTCATCTGTAAAAACCCAGTTATTTTGTGTGATGATTTGGGGCTCTGTCAGTATAATTTATGATTTCTAGTTGATATTATGAAAAACTACTGTATTGTGAGTGCCTTTGTGTATGTGGAGCCACCATTACTGATAGGTACTATAGAATTCCCCATTGTCCCTGCTAAAGTTTAACAATGGTACTTTGGAGTGGTTAAAGTTATGCTAAAAAGCAGCTGCATCCTTAGAAAGCCAATGTTATCTTATCTCTCTGGACAGTGGGCGGGGGGGGGGGGGGGGGAAGGTAGGAGCAATGGAAAGTTACTCAAAAGACAAAACAAAGGAAGTTGGAGATAGGGGGACTTAAATAGCAAGCCACACAAGGAACAAAGGAAGAGTGAGACAGGAAAAGGAAGTGTGGAGCAGGTGAAAGTAAGATATCACAAGCTGGGGAAGGGACTCTGTGACAGAGAGAAATCACCCAGCATGTAACAGCCTCCATGAGGCCTGGCCTGCCTGCCTGCTTTTCTGGACACAGATGGTTCCTAAGAGCTCACAAGGGAATTGTGACCTGGAAAGTGGCGTTGTGGTTAAATGTGTGTGGTTCTGTAGGATCTATGCTCTTCTGTGCTTTCCATGACTAAGTAAAAGAGCATTAAGATAATAGACTCTATGCAGAGTGTATGAGCATATGTCATATGCTTTACAATTACTGTGAGCTCCAGAGAGCTCTAAACTGTAACCAGAAGCTTCACACCTTTGGGCTGTAGTTTTGAGGGTGAGTATGTTAAGTAACTGGGGTACCTTGGGGATCAGTGCTGGCCCTGGGATCTAAGGTGCAAGTGGGCTGAGAAGCGCTATGATTGAGATAATGTGCCAGAGAGAGACCAAGGGAAGAAACAGGACTGTAGCCTTCTAAGACTCTGGAAGCTTAAAACATCCAGGGAGCCAGAGGCTTGGGTTCCCCTCACACCAGTCCAGTAGATGGCTGGAAGGGAGTGCCCAGCTGGATCTATACAACTCTATTTACTAAAAAGAGCAAAATTGACCCATGCAAATCAATAAAAATGATAAATCACCCTTAATTCTCAAGAACAGATATATTCCATCTATCCTAGATACTTACATGATACCCATTACCGGAGTACTTGAACACCTCACAGTTTTTAATGTAATTATTTTCACAACATCCCTGTGAGGTAGGGGAGCATTATTACCCCTTTTTTACAGATGGGAGAACTAAGGCACACAGAAGCTAAATGATTTGCCCAGGGTACCACAGGAGGTCAGTGGTACAGCAGGGACTTGAGCCCAGGTCTCTCAAGTTCTAGATTAGTACCCTAACCCCACTCGACTGTCTTTCCTCATCCTTGGTGAAGCTCTACTACAATGTTTAGGTTATTAAATGTGTCATAGATTCATAGACTCTAGGACTGGAAGGGACCTCGAGAGGTCATCGAGTCCAGTCCCCTGCCCTCATGGCAGGACCAAATACTGTCTAGACCATCCCTGATAGACATTTATCTAACCTACTCTTAAATATCTCCAGAGATGGAGATTCCACAACCTCCCTAGGCAATTTATTCCAGTGTTTAACTACCCTGACAGTTAGGAACTTTTTCCTAATGTCCAACCTAAATCTCCCTTGCTGCAGTTTAAGCCCATTGCTTCTTGTTCTATCATTAGAGGCTAAGGTGAACAAGTTTTCTCCCTCCTCCTGATGACACCCTTTTAGATACCTGAAAACTGCTAGCATGTCCCCTCTCAGTCTTCTCTTTTCCAAACTAAATAAACCCAATTCTTTCAGCCTTCCTTCATAGGTCATGTTCTCAAGACCTTTAATCATTCTTGTTGCTCTTCTCTGGACCCTCTCCAATTTCTCCACATCTTTCTTGAAATGCGGTGCCCAGAACTGGACACAATACTCCAGTTGAGGCCTAACCAGCGCAGAGTAGAGCGGAAGAATGACTTCTCGTGTCTTGTTTACAACACACCTGTTAATGCATCCCAGAATCACGTTTGCTTTTTTTGCAACAGTATCACACTGTTGACTCATATTTAGCTTGTGGTCCACTATGACCCCTAGATCTCTTTCTGCCATACTCCTTCCTAGACAGTCTCTTCCCAGTCTGTATGTGTGAAACTGATTGTTCCTTCCTAAGTGGAGCACTTTGCATTTGTCTTTATTGAACTTCATCCGGTTTACCTCAGACCATTTCTCCAATTTGTCCAGATCATTTTGAATTTTGACCCTGTCCTCCAAAGCAGTTGCAATCCCTCCCAGTTTGGTATCGTCTGCAAACTTAATAAGCGTACTTTCTATGCCAACATCTAAGTCGTTGATGAAGATATTGAACAGAGCCGGTCCCAAAACAGACCCCTGCGGAACCCCACTTGTTATACCTTTCCAGCAGGATTGGGAGCCATTAATAACTACTCTCTGAGTACGGTTATCCAGCCAGTTATGCACCCACCTTATAGTAGCCCCATCTAAATTGTATTTGCCTAGTTTATCGATAAGGATATCATGCGAGACCGTATCAAATGCCTTACTAAAGTCTAGGTATACCACATCCACCGCTTCTCCCTTATCCACAAGACTCGTTATCCTATCAAAGAAAGCTATCAGATTGGTTTGACACGATTTGTTCTTTACAAATCCATGCTGGCTATTCCCTATCACCTTACCACCTTCCAAGTGTTTGCAGATGATTTCTTTAATTACTTGCTCCATTATCTTCCCTGGCACAGAAGTTAAACTAACTGGTCTGTAGTTTCCTGGGTTGTTTTTATTTCCCTTTTTATAGATGGGCACTATATTTGCCCTTTTCCAGTCTTCTGGAATCTCTCCCGTCTCCCATGACTTTCCAAAGATAATAGCTAGAGGCTCAGATACCTCCTCTATTAACTCCTTGAGTATTCTAGGATGCATTTCATCAGGCCCTGGTGACTTGCAGGCATCTAACTTTTCTAAGTGATTTTTAACTTGCTCTTTTTTTATTTTATCTTCTAAACCTACCCCCTTCCCATAAGCATTCACTATGTTAGACATTCCTTCAGACTTCTCAGTGAAGACCGAAACAAAGAAGTCATTAAGCATCTCTGCCATTTCCAAGTTTCCTGTTACTGTTTCTCCCTCCTCACTGAGCAGTGGGCCTACCCTGTCCTTGGTCTTCCTCTTGCTTCTAATGTATTGATAAAAAGTCTTCTTGTTTCCCTTTATTCCCATAGCTAGTTTGAGCTCATTTTGTGCCTTTGCCTTTCTAATCTTGCCCCTGCATTCCTGTGTTGTTTGCCTATATTCATCCTTTGTAATCTTAACTAGCTTCCATTTTTTATATGACTCCTTTTTATTTTGTAGGTCATGCAAGATCTCGTGGTTAAGCCAAGGTGGTCTTTTGCCACATTTTCTATCTTTCCTACCCATCGGAATAGCTTGCTTTTGGGCCCTTAATAGTGTCCCTTTGAAAAACTGCCAACTCTCCTCAGTTGTTTTTCCCCTCAGTCTTGATTCCCATGGGACCTTACCTATCAGCTCTCTGAGCTTACCAAAATCCGCCTTCCTGAAATCCATTGTCTCTATTTTGCTGTACTACCTTCTACCCTTCCTTAGAATTGCAAACTCTATGATTTCATGATCACTTTCACCCAAGCTTCCTTCTACTTTCAAATTCTCAACTAGTTCCTCCCTATTTGTTAAAATCAAGTCTAGAACAGCTTCCCCCCAGTAGCTTTTTCAACCTTCTGAAATAAAAAGTTGTCTGCAATGCAGTCCAGGAACTTATTGGATAGTCTGTGCCCCGCGGTGTTATTTTCCCAACATATATCTGGATAGTTGAAGTCCCCCATCACCACCAAATCTTGGGCTTTGGATGATTTTGTTAGTTGTTTAAAAAAAGCCTCATCCACCTCTTCCACCTGGTTAGGTGGCCTGTAGTAGACTCCTAGCACGACATCACCCTTGTTTTTTACCCCTTTTATCCTAACCCAGAGACTCTCAACACTTCTGTCTCCTATGTCCATCTCCACCTCAGTCCAAGTGTGTACATTTTTAATATATAAGGCAACACCTCCTCCCTTTTTCCCCTGTCTATCCTTCCTGAGCAAACTATACCCATCCACACCAACATTCCAATCATGTGTATTATCCCACCAAGTTTCAGTGATGCCAACAATGTCATAGTTGTATTTATTTATTAGCACTTCCAGTTCTTCCTGCTTATTACCCATACTTCTCGCATTTGTATATAGGCATCTAAGATACTGGTTTGATCTTGCCTCCCAGTTTTGCCCTGACCCTCCTTTCTCTCTGCCATTATAGCCCACGCTCCCTCTTGTTTCCGACCCATCTCCCAGGTCTTCATGTTCCCCACTTACCTGTGGGCTTTGCTCACCTCTCCCCGTCGAACTAGTTTAAAGCCCTCCTCACTAGGTTAGCCATAACTATTTGCCATATCTCTTAACTGTAATTGATTGAGATACCTCATTCATATTTAGACCAAACATAACTTCTCTTCCACACCAAGCTTTCTCTGTTACTGTAAATTACTGTCATACTAATGTGTAATCATATACCAAGTTGCAGAAAACTTTGCGTTTAAAGAAACGTATCCCCTCATCACTTAATTATATATGTTGCATTTATATATAGTCCCTTTCATCCTGCATATCTCAGAGTATTCTATACATCTAACCTGATGTACAAACTATACACAAGTGCTTTAGCCACTATTACATAGCTAAAATGAAACATAGCAGTTCTCATGTCCGTATTCTTTCAAAAAGTGCCAGAGGACTGTAATGACCAAAATGGGTGAGAATCTCTGTTTTATATCAGTCTTCTCCTTTCTGGTCTCATTTGGTCTTTGCCACACATAGGATGACTAATTTTACACCTTTAAATCTAGAAACATTGAAATGGAAGATTGAGTCTTGTGGTTAAAAAGTCTGTTGTGTTTCTTCCTTTGTTTTGTTTGTTTCTAAGGAATTGCTCCAAATATGATGTTAGCAAAAATGTGCAGTGATCAGAATAAACCTAATGGACAATACAGAATCTCCCCTGATAGGCAATCTATAATGGACTTCATCAAAGATTTGCCCATTAGAAAGGTGAGAATATTATCAAATATACTATACATTCATGTCCTCCTTATGTGAATGCTAGTGTTCTAAAACAAATAATTTACTTAAAGATAATTTCATTTCTTCAGTGACAACCTAGTTCAAAAATTGTGTTTGCGTTTGAATTATACAAAATGTTAAACATTAAGCATTTATTGAAAGATTTCAAAAATTCCAACTTCATTGAGACACATTAATTCTTGTTCTTCAGGTGCCTGGTATAGGAAAAGTAACAGAGAAAATGTTAAACGCTCTTGGAATTCTGACTTGCACTGAACTTTACCAGCAGAGGGCACTGCTTTCTCTTCTTTTTTCAGAAACATCTTGGCATAATTTCTTGGATGTCTCACTTGGTTTTGGTTCAACGGATTTGGAAAAGTATGTCTTCGTATATGTTTTACTGTGTGTACTTTACATTTTGTTAAATATTTCCCCAAGTGTGTTACACATCTTACACACTGTGAATGTTATAAGCTAGATTTGCTGGGTTTGACATTAAAAATATCTGTCAGGTAAGTTTGGATAGTATCATATATAAAAATGGTGGCTGTTAGTAATATCTTACACATAACACCTGCTTTATTGCTGTACCAAATGTTAATTTACAAAGCAACCACTTTTTAAAAAGTGTAGGATTTGTTAATGTATGGCCCTTTGGAGTACATAGAATAGGTAGAGAGCTTATAGAACAAGAATCCCTGTCTGGTTTATGAATCTAAATGGTCTGCCAAACAAAGCTCTGGCCATACATGCATACCAAGAAATGAATAACGCCTAGTTAGAGACAGCTGTACGGCAAGTACGTGTTGTTTAGAACAGGGGTTCTCAGCCTTTTTCTTTCTGAGGCCCCCCCCACAACTTGCTATAAAAGCTCCACGACCCATCCGTAGCACAACAACTGATTTTCTGCATATAAAAGCCAGGGCCAGCATTAGAGAGTAGGAAGCAGGCCAGTTGCCTGGGGCCTTATGCCACAGGGGCCCCTGTGAAGCTAAGCTGCTCAGGCTTTAGCTTCATCCCCCGGTGATGGGGCTCAAGGCCTCGGGATTCAGCCTCATGCAGTGGGGCTTCAGCTTTCTGACCTGGGCCCCAGCAAATCTAATGCTGGCCCTGCTTGGCGGCCCCCCTGAAACCTGCTCACAGCCCTCCCCCCCCCAGGGGGGCCCAAACCACTGGTTTAGAATAACCTTATCAATACTAAAATAGATTACGAGATATGTCATACGTATAACTAACCTAAACAGGGTTTATTTTATTATAGTTATTTAGCCTTATCATAGAAGTTCACAGGTATTTCTTCCATGTAGTTAATACACCTTTGCTGTTCGTAATTATTCCTATATGATCTTAAAACAAACACATAGTGTCAAATCTTCAGCTGGTGCAAATTATCACAGCTCCATTGACTTCAATTGACTACATCAGTTGAGGATCTGTCCCTAGTTTCTATGTCTCCTACTGTGTTTAGATATAATTTTTTTAAATTTATAATATGATTGACTTTGAATTTGTTGGGGTAGAACCCAATGTTCGTGTTTCATTCTTCATATCTAATCTAATCCATGGTCTTTTTGAAGCTCCTGTCATCGTCATATCTAAATGCTGCCCTTATAGGCTCCTAATGGAGAAAAAAGAGGGGCCAATATCTGTTCAAAAACTTATCACCCTCCCACATGCCTGCCTTGAATGCAAATACACATCCTCCCGTTACTCTAAAACCACAACTGAACATTTTGCCATGCTGCTCATGTTTAGTATCCCTACTTAAAAGATTCTGAAACCCTTTCTATTTAATCCTGTCATGCTGTTGCTTTTCGGTAACATTTTCAAAAGCACCTGAGGGTATGTCTACACTGAAAGTGTGGGGCTGGGGGGGAGGGGAAGGGAGGTAAGCCTGTGACAGTGAGTCTCAGGCTCATGGCGCTCATGCTACCAGGTTAAAAATAGCAGTGTAGAAATTCCCTCTTGAGCTGGAGCCCAGACTCTGAAACTGTCCTCTCTTGCTGGGTTTCAAAGTCCAGGCTCCAGACCAAGCAGGAACATCTGCATTGCTATTTTTGGTTTGTAGTGCAAGCCCCACTAGCCTGAGTCAGTTGACTTGGGCTCCGAGACTCATTGCTGTGGGTGTTTTTTTTTGTTTTTGTTTTTTTTGCAGTGTAGATGTACCCAAAGAGTATTTGGAGCTTAAGAACATTTTCAAAAGTGCTTTGGCACTTAGGCTAAATCTCACTGAAAGTCACTGGGACTTAGGCTCCAAAGGCTCTTAAGGACTTTTGAAAATATTACCTCTTGTTCTTACCATCGTTTCTCTGGTATTAGCAGAATGAGAAATCCTTCCTTTAAGACTGCAAAATAATCTCATAAGTAGTCAAAAGAAAAACAGCTGTTTAACAGCACACATTTTGAAAAAGAGTTTAGGGACCCTTTAGGTTTGAAAAGCACAGTATAAATGTAAGCTATCATTTATTTAAAAAAATAAAAATAAAAAAGTCTTCACACCACAAAAGCTTAGATCAATATATACCACCACAAACCTTTGTATTTTTTTCTGAAGTACATAGTAAATTTTTATCTTTAAAGGTGACTTGTGAAGGATAACATGGCTTGTCCAGTTTTTCTGTATGATGGATAAAGAAAGCCTGAAAGTTTTTGTTTTTAATTACAAAAATAATCAGCTTGGTTTTATTTACATTAGAAATCAAAGTCCTGTCTGGTCTTGAGTACTTCGTAGTGACTGTGAAAACTTAAAGCAATAGGGACATTTATAAGAACCAAGAACAAAAACATTGTCATCAGAAAGGCAAGAGATTTTTTGTCAGACTGTTTTAAAGCTTTGCTTTTTCTTTGATCTTGTTAATACCTATTTTAACTTCAGTGATGAACATTTTGGAGAAAGCAAGCCTTTGTAAAAGTTTCAACCCTTGCTCCTTCAAAAGATGTTTGAGTATACGGTAAATATCCCCGAGACATCCCAAATGATCGTCCCTAATTTTTTTGGAGAACAAACTTGATATTCCTGATCCAGGCAAAAATAAGCCAAAAATATTTTTTTAAAAAGCCTGAAGAGGATTTTCCTCTTTTTGAAAAATAAAAATAAGACTGGTATAATCATGATTTTAGTAGAAGCAAGTTGCGAAAGATAGTGAGCCAAGAAAGTGAAAGAATTGTATGTAATGTATTAATTTGTTTTTCAAGTCTCAAAGCGCTTCTGGTCATTAATGGGTATGGCTGACTCATAGTGCAAATAGTTAATTGTATTAACAGCCATTACTGATGTACAGTTTCTTACTTCATCTGTGATATACACAATTTTAAGAGGAAGAAACACCTCCATTTCCTTGCAATGTTGATTTATGCAAGGTTCTTGGAAATGTTAACATTCAAATCCCATAGAAAAGATTACAATTATCTACTGAAATCTTCTCAGTTAACTATGAAGGGCTTATTAAAAAATTTAAAATTCTCTGTGAAAATGACTTTAGTTCATAAAAACATTTTTCTTTTTTAAAGGTATGGAGAAAGAAAAAGTATGAGCACTGAAAGGTATGTATGGTAATTTTAGTATCTAAAAAACGATGCTATTAATCACTAAATTAATAAAACCAATCAATGTAAAATAATGTAGTTGAGTCATCACATTTATTTGACTTGTTGCCTGAGCTACTGATTGTGTATTATTTATATTAATTACTTACTAATTCCCCATTAACATTTTGAGACTTGGCAGGTTCTTGTCCCAAGGTCAGGCCCAGTAATATTAGAATTACTGTTCAGTTGAAAATCCCATTGTGCACAGTTGCAACACGCACACTAAGGAAAAGCCTTTGGAATTTGAAATAGTTTTATTAACACAATTTTGTAAAGTCACAAACACTCCAACCCAGCAAGGTAGATAAAGATAATATAACCACATACTCACAACATCCCTTACAAAAGGACCCAAAATATTAGTTGTCATTAGATGCCGTCACCATCATTACCAGTAGTCATCATCCTGGCATCTCCCAAAAGTTACATCTTCCAAGGCACACCGATTGAGATACAATTTTATAATGTGTTACACTGACTCCACTATGCCTAATGCATATTCAGTAGGGATTTCTCCCCTTTTTCTTATTTGTATTTCCTCACCCTACTAATGTTGGGGGGGTGCCCTTCTTCCATATGTTATAGTCTGTTTACCTCAAGCTTATTAGCATATATGTCAGTTAATTACCATGGCACTCCTGTGGTCAGACATCTGCTGATGTTCCTAATTTAAAATATCCCAAGCTGGTATAAACTAGCATCTTGTAGTTATCTGTCAGCAGTTCAGTCCTTACAAGCATTCTTTCTTGTGATATCTTATGATCTAGGGTTACTCCAGGTTAGCTGCTTATGCTAAGGCTTTTGGACCTTATGTCTTGTTTAGCTAAGCTATTAGGCCTTGTAGGCTCATGTAACAATGCTGGTTCTGGCGTGACCCAACTAAGAGTGCCAATCCAGGACAAATTTGCTTAAAGGAGGGCATTTACAGCCCAAGGCTGAAGTTTCTATGCACACCAAGTTAAACCAAACCAGCCAGAGAGGACTTCGATTTTACCCCACTGGCTAGCCACAAGTCACACAAGCAGTTCCTTTAGACACTCCAATTTCCCAGTGTCACCACCAGTGCCACTCATTATGGGGACAAATGGTTATGAAAACCAACAACCCACTAAAAGAAAAAGGTTCTCTCGATATCAAAGGACCAAGCCCCAGACCCAGGTCAATATACAAGTTAGATCTTACCCACAAATCATGCTGTTGCCAATCCTTTAGAATCTAAAATCTAAAGGTTTATTCATCAAAGGAAAAAGATATAGATGAGAGCTAGAATTGGTTAAATGGAATCAATTACATGCAGTAATGGAAAAGTTCTTGGTTCAGGCTTGTAGCTGTGATGAAATAAACTGCAGGTTTAAATCAAGTCTGTGGAGTACATCCACAACTGGGATGGGTCATTCAATCTTTTGTTCAAAGCTTCACTTTGTAGCAAAGTCCCTCCAGAGGTCAGAAGCAGGATTGAAGACAAAATGGAGGAAATGCAGCAGTCTTTTATAGTCACTTGTCATGTGGCCTTTCTTTGTTCCAAAGACAAGCATTCGTGCACATGGCTAGAAAAAACCTTAGAGTTCTGTCCATAGGCGTGTTCCCGCATACCTTGCTGAATCACAAGGTGTATCTGCCTTCTCTCAATGGGTCAGTTGTATAGCCGATGGTCCTTAATGGGCCATCAAGCAGGCTAGGCAGTGCTGACACCAAATTGTCTGGGGTGTCACCCAGAAGCATAGCACAAGTTTGAAATACAGACAGTATAGAGTCAATACTTATAACTTTAAATGCAAAAATGATACATGCATACAGATAGCATCATAATAACCAGCAAACCATAACCTTGTCTTAGACACCTTATTTAACTCCCTTTATACAAGATTTGGTGCCACGACAGGACCTTGGTTGCAACAATGAGCTATATGGTCCCAGTTCACGTCAGTAACATCACAGCTCATTACTTATTACTTAACTTATACCAATACCTTATCTAGAAAATACCTATACCTATAGGGTATATAGACTAACCACTAGTGGCTAAGACATCAGATAGTACAATCCTATAAGTGTTAGTTGATATTTTATGTATATTAGGACAGGTAGTTTTATGTTTAGTAACTTCACTACATAAGAGTCAAGCTTCCTGTCCTTGCCTTCAAGGTCCTGCATAAGTTTTCTCCTACCAGTTTTCTACTGGATTGGTTTAAATGAGAAGAAAGCATCAGGTTTCTTTTCTTAAACCGTCATCTAGGGAGAAAGTGTGGGGCTTCTGACATTACCTAAGAAGTAATGGGGAGAGAGTTATGTAAACATCAGTGTAAGTAGCTCTATGTATTTATAGATATGGAGATATATACGGATTGGTCTTGTGCACCAGTGGATCATCTAAATCATTTACTTTTCTGCTGAATTGTTCTGACTATACTCTAAAGGAATGTTTATCTTTTACCCCATAAAATGTATACCATCAGCAGCAACTTCTTTTTCTCTTGATGCTGATATAACTTGTCCAGATGTACATTATAGGTTTGGTGTACTCCAACAGCAGTTCACAAAGTATTTGTGTATAGTGACAAAAACTCTAAAAGTGTCTTAGGCCTGGGCTTCACTAGGCCATTGTGCACCAGTGTAGATATGCTGTTATAGGCACCGCCCGTGACAATAAATTGTGCAGCTTCCCCAGGTATCTCCTGAGTCCCAGACCAGTGACTTGTTCTCTTCTCTTCTCCTTAAATTCTGCTAGTCTCCAAGCAAATCAGTTTGACTTTTCCACCCTGATATAATCGCATATCTGAAATCTCAGCCATGTGTTCACAACCTTTGACACCTTTCTTAAACCTTCCCTTTTCCTGCCCCCAATTTACCTTCTGCTCAGGATCTCACTGATTTTTTCAAAGAGAAAGCTGAGAAAATCTGACATGACCTCATCTTTTCCTTCTTCCATTATCTCCTCTTCCCCAGTTATCCAGACCAAGATTTTCTGTCTACTTTTCTCCATCAGTTCCCTTGCCTGCCCTAGAAACCTTTCACCCCTTGTGCGTCCAACCTGTGCACTGAATGAGGCAGGTCCTGCAGAAAAAAGTTTGTGATCATGTAATTAAAGACTGTATCACAATACATACACACAAGGTGGAAAGTTTAAGGTTGCACCAGCTACTGTAAATGTGGCATTTCCTAACTCTCATGTGCTTAATTTTACAACGTAAAGTTCTTTAAACATAGTTCGGGGGTTTTTTGTGTGTGTCTTCCTGGGGTTCATTTTTTTAAAGGAAAATAACTAAAAAAATCTATTTTGTACAACTGTTACAAACACCTTGTTGTGCAACAACAACCGTGTTTGAATACTGAAACTCCTACACAGTTTGAGGTACAGGATTAACCATGTTAGCTATCAGCAGGAGAAGATGGTTATCCCACAGGGAGGATGGGCAACTGGCAGCTACGTGCTGGATCTGTGTAGTTGTGGAGAGCCTGGCCCAGACTCGAGTGGTGTGGGGAGACTCTTTTCTGTGTGGAAAGTGTGAGAAATGGGCTAATGTGGCCATGTGCTGTCTGGGGCAGGGTGAGATAGGCAAGGTAGTTCAACTCACATGGCGCCCTCTTTCTCTCTGAGAGATAGGAGTTTAGCTCCTGCTCTATGGTGCTCCCAAAGCTGGGGGAGGGATGGGTTACTGGGAGCATGTGCTTGATTGGGTTAGGGAAGAGAGTGGTGCGGGGCCGAGCATTCTCCCTATCCATTCACCTCACATTGCTACAGCTCTAGCAGCAACTTGTTGTTCCTAGTGCAGTGTATGGTTGTGATAAGCGTCTATCTCAAATCTGGACCTTAGCGTCCAAAATCTGGGTGCTTACTATGGACTCCCCCAAGCTTTCTACCAGCTTGGATCTTATCTCGCTGCCACCATCCGAAATTGTTCCAGGTTTCGGCCCCCTCTCGGGTTCCCCAAACCTTTCCTTGGAGAACCCCCTCTCTGGTCTCCCCAACTCCCCCTGGAGAGACCCCCAAGACCCAGAAGTCTGAGTCTTACCGGCAAGGGAAATACCTCCCTTCTCCCCCCTGAGGCAAGCCTTCAACACAAGGGAACAGAGATAATCCTACCTCTTTCCCTCTCACCACTCGCTGGTGCTGCCGAGCCCCCCCTTCTTAGATCTAACACAACAAGAATCTCCTTCCCTTGTACCTCAGTCTACCCAGAGAGAAAACTCAACCCAAGTCTTAAAAAGAAAACTTTATATATAAAAAAAAAGAGAGAAAATACAGATAAACTAAACACTGCATTAAGAGAATCAATACAGGGATATGGCTTATAAGAAAATAGGAATAAGCAGTCTGATTTAAAAGATAGCCAATTTAAACCAGTCCAGCAAACAACACACATGTAAATACAAAACAAAGCCTATAACAGCCTATAGCCTTGCTACATTTGTACTCACACTTTGGTAGACGAAAGTTAGAAGAAAGATTGGAGTTAGAAGAAAAGCTGTTTCACTCCATAGCCGGGAGAAACAAAAGACTCAGAGTCCCCAATTCCCACCCCTGACTTTTAAAAAATCCAGTTCTCTGATTGGTCCTCTGGTCAGGTGTTTGATTCCCCCTTTACAGGTAAAGAAAATTTATCCCTTACCTATCTATTTATGACAATGGTGCCGCTGCTACTTTAGCAGCATTGTAGGCCCAACTTTAGAATGTTCATGTTCAGTTATTATTTTGGCAACATGCCATCATTTTTCTGAGAAATGTAAGTTACAACAGGGAAATGGCAATTTTAACAATTTATATATCAGTCAAACATGAACACAAATTGGATAAGAAAGAGGCACATCTCTAGCACAAGGGCTTTCTCACTGTCAAATAGCAAAAGCCTATTGCAAACAGTGGAGGTGTGAGAGTTTCTCAATGGAAAGAATCTTTTACAACTGAAAGCGTTAGACAGCCATGATGTCATGACCAATTCCCTCTATAATCACAAGACCAGCCTTCCTTTCACATTATCACTGAGGTAAGGTAGGGTTTCCCTTTCCCTGGAAAGGTGTAGCAAAGACAGAACTAATTAAATTTTTGGCAGAAAGCTACTTTTTCCTTCTCTGGTTCTAGCCATAATTACCATAACATTTGTTTCTTAGAACCCATGTTACAGTATTTACATCTGATACTTAGCTCTTAGATTAATTTCCTAATCCTGTCTTCCTTCCAGTGTTACACAACACTATGCAGAGAAGCTTATATACAAATGTTTTGGCTGGCTCTATGATCTCAGTTGGTATTAGCATTCTCTCGTAAATATTTAAGCATTTATCAACCTAATTCTCATGTGTTTTCAAACACTGCATGAGAAATGTGACTGCAACGCCCCATTTCTTTGTTTGGTGGGATTTGCAAACCTCTTTTGTGCAGTTATTGAATGTGCATATATCAGGGATCGGCAACCTTTGACACGCGGCCTGCCAGGGTAAGCACCCTGACGGGCCAGGACAGTTTGTTTATCTGCTCCGTCTGCAGGTTTGGTCAATCGTGGCTCCCACTGGCCGCGGTTCACCACTCCAGGCCAATGGGGGCTGCAGGAAGGCACAGTCAGCACATCCCTCAGCCCATGCCGTTTCCCACAGCCCCCATTGGCCTGGGGTGGCAAACAGCGGCCACTGGGAGCCACGATCGGCCAAACCTGTGGACGCAGCATATAAATAAACCGTCCCGGCCCACCAGGGTGCTTACCCTGGCGAGCCACGTGCCAAAGGTTGCTGATCCCTGGCATATATGTTTCTGTTTAATATAAATATATATCCTGACTTCAAAAAAAAAAAACCTCAATCCCACAGAATTTTCTTCTTGTTAAACTGTTCATGAAAAATTTTAAATCTTAAGGATGCATCGTTTCAAAATGCATATTGGGGGAAAAAATGACTAATCGTTATGTTCATTTAGGACATTCACTGAAATTAACACAGCAGAAGAACAATACAGCTTATGTCAAGAACTTTGCAGAGATCTTGCTCAGGATCTGCAGAAAGAAGGAGTTAAGGTATTTAAATCATTCTTTTCTTAGTTAAAAAAAATCAACCCCTTTGCACTGTCAGGTCCCAAATCAGCAGTGCCCTCTGTTAACAGTAATGCTTTCTGCATTATCATGCCCTGCCCTCTGGGTTCAGGGGATTCTGTTGTTTTGTTCATTAATGATTAGAATAATTTAGATCGAAATTGCAGTTAGCTTCAGGGGGCTATCTTGTGAGATCCTTTAAGAAATGAAACCAATTCACCAAGTTATTTTGCATATCATACATGTTGTTCTAAAAGCTGTGTTAATTAACAGAAGGAGTAGTAGAGCTGCATAAAAAATGGATTGCCTGGAGCCTTACTGTGGCCAAGCATGTAAACTGTAAAGCACTGAAAGGATATATTCCTTATTTTATTATTAGTAAATGTACAGATCCTATATCTGTACAGAGCACAATATACTGTATACACTGAATTTTTACTTATTTTTTGGGAGGAACCCCTCACATTATTCAACAGGGATCTTTATTGGTAAAGCAAAGAGTAGCATTCAAAGATTCCTAAAGGTACCAATCAGTCCTCTTCAGGCACAGAAGGTTGTTGTGACACAAGGATATGGGATGACAGCATGGAGAAAAAGCCTCTATATTGACAAATAACAAAGGATAAACTTGTCTAAAGCGTTGAAGTGACTTGACCTATATCCCATTGTTTGCAGCGCTCCTAAGTCTTTAAGTGCTTTTGAAAGAGTTACCCAAACTCTTTGAGTTGGAAGAGAGAGATGGTAACTACTTTGAGCTTATCACTTTACAAACACATTTTCAAGTGTTTGGGATTTATGGTGCACTTATTGAATTGCATGTACACACTTGCCTGTACAAATATTAGGGCAGATTTTCTGCCCCTGTTCTGCTCCCTTTGCACCACTCAAGTGATATAAAGAGAGCACAGACATTGGAGATCCTTAACTGGGCATTCCCGAAGCACACAAAAGTTCCTAGTAGATGTAGACTGGACATAACTGGCATCTGCCCCGCAACTCCCAGTCCAGGAGACACATGGGAGGTGGGTAGAGACTGGGAAAGTAGCCAGAGTACATTAGCAATATGCATCTTACAGATACAGATAGCCAGATGGTACAGGTTAGAGCAGCCCCCAGCTACTCCGCTCTGGCAGCAGACTATAGGCAGGCAGAAAATTGTATGATAACAGGCTCCATTACAGCCCACCATCCATGCTGTGTCCAGCATAAGTTGGATGCTGCAGTGAATCTAGCCCCCTGCTTTAAAGTCATTGTTTAGACACTGAAGTAGAGTTCAGCTAGGTGAAAAAATGCTTCACTGTAAAAATTCTTCCATACCATGTATGTTAAGTGTTTTATTTGTTTTCTAGGGTAAAACCGTTACCCTGAAACTGAAGAATGTGAATTTTGAAGTAAAAACAAGAGCTTCCACAGTGCTCACTGCTGTTTCCACTGAAGAAGAAATATTTGCTGTTGCTAAAGATATGCTAAGGACAGAAATTGATGGTGTTGCCCCTCACCCTTTGCGGCTAAGGCTTATGGGTAAAATATTTATAACTTTTTTGTTTTCCTTTTTAGGGCAAGATACCCAAGTTCCTCAGATCAGCCATGCAGCACTCCTAGGAATGGGTGGCATAGTTGGATTTACCCTCCCCCACAATAATCTTGAGAGCTGCTGGGGACAAAGCCCCTGATGCAAATTAGAGCAGTTTCAGTGTTGCTCTAACTTGTCCTGGTGGATCGTGGCTCCTCGGGAGTTGCTCCACCAGCTGAGATTGCTGCCTCCTCTCCAACCCCTGCCTGCCCTAGAACACCCTTATGCCAATGTTGGGGTGCCATCCTGTGACATGGGGATCCTCAGCTTTGCCTCCTTAAAGCAGCTTTAAGTCTCTTTTGCACGGCAGCAGAGAAGAGTTGAGTAGATGGCTCTATCATTTTTGACAGAGGAATGACCTAAATGATAGTGTTATAACTTGGTGGTGCTATATTTTGTCTGAAGTTAAGATTTCTTGCTGAAATGAATAGTATTTTTTTTATTCTAAGTGAAAATGCTTCACTATTCCTTTTAAAAAAGTAATATCCCAGTTTTAAGAAAAAGTTCAAAGAATAAATATTTTATGGAAAATTTCATGCCAGAGACTCCAGCCAGTAGGAACAGAAGCAGACAAATGAGGGTAAAATAGGGCCCAATTGAGTCTATGCTGCTCCCTAGCTAGACCCAAATTTTTGAAGGGAACACTCCACACTCATTCTGAGACAACTGGGATCCATGCGGTGCCACCCGTTCTCTCCTCCCACACCACGTGGTCTTTGGGAAGAATTGTAGAGAGGAGCTAGCAAGAGACTTCAGCCTCTAGGAGCAGAAGCAGCCGAAGCAGGGACCTCTGAACATTCAGAGATCTGTCTACAGTTTTGACTGGACTTGCTCCGCCCTTTGTTGATTGGTCTGCTCTTTACTCCAGCGCATCCTCTCAGTCGCAGTCTCTTCACCTCAGCTTCACTTCTTCCCTGCCCCCCTCAACCTCCTTCCCTTCCCATTTAGGTGATCCCCTTCCTAACTAAATTCATTCATCCCAACCCCACCAAAAGCTGTGGAACTAACATGACATCTTTTGTCATCACATTGATCACTCTGCTTCTGTGTTAAGCCTCTTCACTGTGTCTGTCTTGTCTATTTAGATTGTAAGCTTTTGGAGGCAGGGACTGTCTACTACTGTTTGTACAGTCCCTAGTGCAATAGGGCCTCGTTCTCAGTTGGCCCTTAAGGCACTGCTGCAATAAAGATGATTATTAATTACTGGCATCCAGAAATGAAGAACTTTAGCATTTAACTTTCCACATGACTACGTGACATTTATGGCATCACATGATGTTGCGATGTGGTGTTTTTAAGGGCACTGAAATTCCCAGTAAAATTGAAGTAGCTGGCAAATCTTCTGTACTGGTAGTAAAATTATAATTGCTTTGTGATCAGCTGCTAACACACATTCATAATACAATTTCTATTATGATACCTATTTATATTGAGTGGCTTTGTTTCTCAAAACTTTTTAATGCCCATTAATGTTTATTAAGTTTTAGTTTTATTTATCAGTTACAATTACATTTTTATCTGTTTCGTTTGTCATGTTCAGGTGTACGAGTATCAGGGTTTCTAAATGAAGAAGAAAAGAAATACCAACAGAAGAGCATTATCAATTTCTTAAAGCCAGGAAAACAAGCAAATGCTTCTCTGCTTCAGCCAGGGAAATCCAGCCATGAACATTTTACAAAAGCTTCAGAAACATCTCACCGAGAGAGTTTTTTTGATAAAAAGCGAGCTGCAAGGCAACAAAGCAACCAGGAACTTCTTATAAAGAAACCTGCAAACAAGCAGAACTCTCATGATATAAAGTCATCAGTAAATCCTGTGGATGAAACAAATGACACCATAGGCTTAGCGAATTTGAATGAGTGTCATAGCCTCACTTGCCCTGTTTGCTTTGAGGAGCAAAGAGACAGCGATTTAGAGGCACTTAACAGACATATTGACAAGTGCCTCAATGGGACATTGGTAAAAGATAATGCAGAAATATCAACAAGTGAGAATTCATGGGAGAATGCACATCATTTTTCTTCAGACAGTAAAAAGAAAACATTTGAAATGTGTCAAAAAAATAAAATGAACAAATCAGTGGATAGAGCACAGTCAACACAAGTAGCTGACAACTTTACTAGCAATAGCACAGAAGCATTCCCTGAAGTAGTAGCTAATACTAGCAAGGAAAAAGAGCATAGTCTGCTTAGTGAAGCTGCTAGCAACACGTACTTAGAACAGAATTTTTCTTCCAAAATCATGTCATTGGGAAGTGCAGAACACTTTGAAAAGTCTGAATGTACACAAGAAACTCAGCCTTCCTACTCCTCTGGAGCCACCAGAGACAATGTTCTGGTTTGTCCAGTTTGTAACATGGGACAAAAAACAACTGACCTTTCATTATTCAACAGGCATGTGGATGTTTGCTTAAATAAAGGCATTATCCAGGAGTTGACAGAGCAAATACTTTGTCCAGTTAAGAGTCAAATTATGGAAAATTCAAAATCAGTTGGTGAGTATTTAAGTTAAGAATGTCACCTTTTTAAATTGCCCCATCCACTATACAATTGGGTTTTAAGGAATATGTTGTACATTTTAAGGTTCTGAGTCTGGTACCGCTGCTGAATTTTAAGAAGACCTGGCTAAAGGGGTTGGCTATTTTCATTTGTATGACATGAACCAGTTTGGTTTATTAGTTTGCCACTAATTGGCTTGCTTTAGTACTTTGTCTTCTTGATTATGGAGAGTTAACTTTGGAATTGGGTCGATAAATAGGACAAGATTAGAGACCTACGACTAGTATTTAAGAAACTGTTCAAAGTGCTTCTGTTCTGATCCAACATGAGAGAGTTTCCAAGCATATTTATAAAGCTACAATAGCAGCATTATACTATATGTGACTGTTTTTACAAAGATGATTTCCTAAAATACTGCTGTAGATCTTCCTAGCTATGCAGACAAGTTGTGGTATAGAAGAAATGCTGCATATTAGTGAAGATTTTTTAATAGTTTTATTCCCAGAAAGACAAAACAGGTTAAAAAAAACATGAATTTCAGTAGGCCATCTTGGAAATCAACAGCATTACATTTCTGTTACAGAAATCTGTGATCACATTCAAATTTATTCCTTAATTTGTTATTGGGCTAAAGGGCTTTTTTGTTTTTTACTTATTTTGAATATAATTGACAGTACTAAGGAAATGATCAAATGTTATCTGCTTGGTAAGAGATTCAATCCAACTGCTTCAGAAAATGATAGGAAGGAAATTCTTCATCTAGAACTTTTCTCCTAAAAGTTCTGCTAGTCATGCAGCTCCCTGCTGTGCTCATTGTGTGTTTAAATAATTCATTTTGGATGTTCACAATTGTTCTTTAGGAAGCATGGGCAGAGGACATCAATATATGAATCCCACAACAGGAACAAAAAGGTATGATAGATCTCTTCAAGTGTGTATGTACTTGTATTTGAAAGTCAAGCTAGCAAACTATTCAGTGTTGTAAAATTTACTTTAGGTGGTTTAATATTTGTTTGTTTTGGGTGGGGTTTTTTGCTTGCTTGTTGGTTCCTAATGTGTGCTTTTTTATTTTAGGCCTGGACTAATGACACCACAGTCAACATCAAAGAAAGCCAAACCGAGCAATTCCAAACAAACGATTGAAACATTTTTAAAATGATTGTGTAACACTTTATCATATATGAAGAATTTCATAATTGGTGTTTTATTATTCAGATTAGTTTGGTGCAGGTGAAGGATTGGACTCTAATACTTGTCACTTTGGACCACCTGTAAACCTCCATAGGAGGAATACAACATTTGAGACAAAAAAATAAGTGATCTAGCAAAGGACTAGAGCACTGAATTAATTTTCCATTCAAATCATTTTTTCATAATAGTTTTTGTCTAAATTATATCTGTGGAAAAAAGAGCATGCCAAGAGCGAGCTTTGTTTTATCTTGACATAGTGGAGACTCACGGTAAGAAGTCACTAGCAATTCAACTTAGGTTGCTAGTGACCGACAGTTAATATGTGGTGACTGTTTGTTACCCAGTGTGAAATGAATTGAATTGAATTCAGTTTCTAGTGGCCAGATATCCACAGCACAAAACAATTGGTACTTATTTATATCCACATTGATATTCTCCGTAGGATTGGGCCCCAAATCCAACTCTCATTAAAGTCAGTGGAAAGCCTGCCACTGACTTCTGTAGGAACTGATGGGCCAGGTTTGTAGGGCTCAGTCCTGAACAGTGCTTGGCATGCTTGTGGTACGTTGAGTGACCTCAACACTCACTGACTACAAACACCTTGCAGGATTAACCCCTTAAATGAACATGGGAGTGTGAGAGACCCCCAGAATAGGTGTGGGATATACAGACTGTGCCTCACTGGTTCTATGGAGATAGAAGGAGCTTCAGATTCCTATGCAGTTGTTAAATCAGCACCTTTCAAAAGCACTAAATTCACTTTAAGAAAAGTTAAGGATGATGTGCAAATGTGCATGACATTGAAATAATAGTCCTGAATATATTAAGAGAGAAAATAACCCTCCTTCTTTTGCTCACATTTTTTTCTCTTTGAAGAGGCGTAGTTTATGAAAAAATCTTTTTGTAGTTTGTTGTAAACCATGTTTTTATGAATATACGTATGGGGGAAAAGCTGTAAAGTACACTTATTTATTTAAAAAACTCTATTTACAGTCTTTACTTCCCAAAAATTAAATTGTTTAAATATTTAGTGTCAATTTATAATCAAATATGCCTGTAATGTAATATTTTTTCAAGCATGTCATTTTGTAATAGTGAGAAAATTCTTAGTTTATTTTTTTAAAAAGTCATTAAAATATGAAGTAAAATGGCATCTCAAAAGAAAATATCCACCACAAATAATGCATTGGTGAACATTAGCTATGTGAGGACTTTTTTCCTTTTAAAAAAAATATAGCTACTCTGTTTTTTTTGAATCTATCTGTATCTCAATTTACATCTGTTTAAATGCAATGTAATAAACCTTTATCTAGATTGCTTGATTACTTCTTTATCTTGTGCTAACATGGGGCATAAGTCAATAAAAAAGTATAGAAGCCAAGTGTATTTTGTTTTTCTGAGAATAGCTTATAGAAATAAGTTTTACATATGCAAAATGTTGTTAAAGGAGAAAGAAACAACCACAATTATTTGAACAGATGAAATAAGTTTGTTTTGGCACTGGCAGTTATTTAATCATCCATACAAAAGTGTCGTTACAGTTCACATAGAAGCATTTTGTAAGCATTATTTCTATAGATAGAATAAAATACTAGTGCAAAATTAGTGTTTCCTTCACACCTAAAAACTTGGTGAGTTATTCTTTGGTACAAGTATAAAATGTAACTGCCTTTAGAAAAGAGATTATATATTTAAAGGAGAAACTTGGCTTGATTGTTTAATGCTTTTCATACACATAATATATTGCTGAATATATAGTCTGAAATAGAACATATTTTCCATTTTATTTTAATTAGGTTCATGTAGTATAATAGAGCAATAAGCAATGTGATAAACAACTGTCATGTTTGTTTTCTTGTCCTTTCCCCAGAAAAAGTAGTATGTGCAGGAGAGTATTTTTGTTTAGGATTTTTAATTTATACACACACAATTTGCTATGTGTTTGTTAGAGAAGGCACAGTCACTTTTTTTTTTTTTTAATGGAAGTCATTTGCAAGATTGTAGCATCTTACAGGTGCACATCTTTTTGAAAAATTCAGTGTGGTGACACTGTGAAGAAGAGGTAAATTTCATTTTTCCACTTCTAACCTCTCTCTTTTATAAATAATACACACACACAGATTTCTATGTATAGCTAAGTATTGAACTCATTGGTTTTAAATTAAATATTCCTGGTATACAGGTAGTGACTGAAGATCTTGACCTGAAATTTGCTCTTGTTAACATCCAGGAAGCCCTGTTTAGACAAGTTAGCTTTCATGGGTCTGAGCAATGGTAGAGATCATAGAAATGTAGGGCTGAAAGGGACAGTGAGAGGTCATCAAGTCCAGCCTCTGCGCTAAGGTAAGACCAAGTATACCCCTTCCCTGACAGATGTTTGTCCAACCTGTTCTTAAAAACCTCCAATGATGGGGATTCCACATCCTCCCTTGGAAGCCTATTCCAGAGCATAGCTACACTGACATCTAACCCTTGCTACAGATTGAGCTCATTACTTCTTGTCCTTCCCTCAGTGAACATGGAGAACTAATGGTCACCATCCTCTTTATAACAGCCCTTAGCATATTTGAAGACTATTGTCAGGTCTTCCCTTAGTCTTCCTTTCTCAGGACTAAACCTGCCCCATTTTGTTTTTTTACCCTTTCCTCATAGGTCAAGTTTTCTAAAACTTTTATCATTTTTGTTGCTCTCTGGACTTTCTGTAGTATCACCACATCTTTCTTAAAGTGTGACTCCGAGAACTGAACACAGATCTACATCTGAGGCCTCACCACTGCTGAGTAGAGTGGGACAGTTAACACTCCTGCTAATATACTCCAGAATATTAGCCTTTTTTGGAACTGTATAACATTGTTGACTAATATTCAATCTGTGATCCATTATACCCTCCAGATTCTTTTCAGCAGTGCTACTGCCTAGCCAGTTATTCCCCATTTTGCAGTTGGGGATATGATTTTATTTTCTTCTTAAGTGAAGTAATTTGCACTTGTCTTTATCCAATTTCATCTTGTTGATTTCAGCTCGGTTCTCTAATTTGTCAAGGTCATTTTGAATTCTAATCTCATCCTCCACGGTGCTTGCAATTCCTCCCAGCTTGGTGTCATCCACAAATTTTATCAGCATACTCTCCACTCCATTTTCCAAGTCATTGACAAAAATATTGCCAGACCTAGAAATGACCTCTGAGAGACCCCACTAGATACACCATCACAGTTTAACAATGAACCATTGGTAACTACTCTAAGTACAGTCTTTCAGCCAGTTGTGTACCCACATTATAGTAATTTCATCTGTACCACATTGTCCCCTTGTGTTGATACTACCAAATATCCATGTAAGAGGAAAGGCTTGGAGAGGGTTAATCTTGGTGTAGACTGGAAATCTTGAACTGCTCTCCATTCTCAATATGCCTTACTTTTAGTTCTGTATCTCTTTCACTCAGCTTTTGTACAATATGAGTTTCTTTCTTTTAATTTAAAATGATAAAAAGAACATTTCTTCTTGAATTTCCTTTTCTTTTAGTTGCAAGTGACAGAGTGAAGGGTGACTATTTCATGGCCCTAGTCGTGAAAGGCATGAAGAGTTTATACTTTGCACTGCTACTTCTGAAGAAGAGACACAAAAAAGCAACAAGCCGAACACTGATGGTTTGGAGGGAATTTGTTGGGAGAAGCATATACTTAGTATGGCTAGCACAAACATAAGGGGAGGTTCTCTGAAGCACAAAGCAAGTTTCAATTATCATGTAAATTAACAGAGCCAAATAATGCAGTTGAGTGTAATAGCATTATAACAGCATTGAGTCAATTTAACACGTATCTATCTACAGTAAGTTTGTCATTTGCTTTTTACTTCTAAGTTCTGAAGTGTCATCCTAATCTTACCTACAGAATATCTCACCATCATTTGATAATACTATGACTAACTTTGTGTAGTTTCTTTTAAATGTCCAGAGTCCATTACACCAGAATCCCTTTTATCCGACCCTCCATTATCTGGCTCTCTGTGTTAACCGAACAACCAGCGCACGCAGATCCAGAAGCAGGTAATCTCTCCTGTGGCCACTAGATGGCATTGCAGCTTTGCACTTTCCCGTTCTTCAGTTTATCCCATTTTGACTATCCGATCTGGCCCAGATCCCAATTCGATCAAATAAACAGGGTTCTGCTGTAATTGGATTCCTGAATATGCTAGGGGTCCAGTCAGTCACCTTCCTTCTGTACCTACTCACATACCTGATCAGATTGGAGATTTGGAAAGCATTTGATTCGTCCAAAATTGAGATGATAGGGTTTATTCCAACCACTGTTTTGCTTCCCCCCCCAGTTCCAAAAGCCACTCAAATTTGATGGTAGCTCCAAAGGTGTGGACAGCAGGGGCTGAGTCTGGGCAGCAGTTCCACTCCTGAACTACAGTCAGACTCATACACTGAAATTATTGCTGTATTTACAAATCAACTGAAATCCTTCTCTCTGTCTTCTGTCCCAAAGGAGGCAAATATAGGGGTTGTCTGTCAAGAGTCATGCTGCCAGGAGAGAGGTCTGGGGAGCAGCCCAAAGGGGGCTCAATACAGATGCCCTGGGGCTGGGAACAGATTTACTCTTGCATGCCTGTGTTCTGAGAGATCTCGCAGCCATACCCCCATTTCACATCGTTATTTATATTACTGCAGCACCAGTTGGGATCAGGCTCCTTTGTGCTAAACTCTGTTTAAGTACCTTTGTTGAGATTTGCCCTGCTCCAAGGAGCTTGTACTCTGATTAAAGACAAGACACAGCAAATGGGTATAAGAAGTCATAGGAGACAGGGTGAGGAGGAAGAGAAGGATACCAATAACCAGGATAACAAGGCCCTGTCATTACACAGGCTAATAGTGTGTGCATGATTTGATGGTTCTGAATCACGTACACTTAAAATGTTTTTATTTCCCTATCAAAATCTAATAATCTGTGCTCCTGCAACATTTGCTCCCATCCCCTAATCCTTCTGAAAAGCGACCCAAGGTTCACTTAGCTTTCTATTATTTGTTTGTGTTTGTTCCTTTTCCTTTTTAATAGCCTATCCTCAACCAGCACTCTGCCTAATATTACTAGCTTGGCCACAATTTTTTTAATATAAACTAATGCCTTCAACTTTCATAGATAGACCCTGGTGCTTCTGAGAGAGAAGGGGCTTCTGGGGCTATGATATGCAAAGTCCTGGCTCTAGTCTAGGGGCACAGTATGAGGGAGATTTGTAGCTATCCCTTTGCCTTGGTACTGTTGGCAGCTACTCACTCAGTCTTCTGGAAGATGCTGAAACCTTCTGAAATGGTCACCAGCCTGGTGAATTCCATGGTGAGTTCACCTCATTTGGTGCTCTGGTATTATCATCTTCAAAGTTCGAGCACTTATGACATGGCTGTAATGGAAGCATTAATTCAGATGACAGAGAGGTGCTGTAGGTACTGATTAGAACCTTGGACTAGTAGCCAGCACTCCTGGATTCTATACTCAACTCTACCTCTGGTTCTTTATGAAGCTGCAAATCCCTACCATCAGTGGTGCTAATTTCACAAGGTAAACCTTACTGTTTAAGTAGTTACTCTTCTTTGAGTTTTACTCTGGAAAAGGAATACTAAGACCTATATTAAATTACCAGTGCCAGGTACAATACAAAGAAAAGTCTCCTACTCAAAAGAAATTATTCTGGAACACCTGACTCATAGGAATTTTAAGCAACTGAAAGCAGAATCTCTGTGATTCAGCTGTGACATGGCAAGTCATGCATTCTCATCTTTAGATGTTTACTTTCACACTGATTCATTTTTTTTATTATCTCTGACGTGTAGGTTGATGCTGTTGCCTCTCGTTAGGCCTAGGTTTATCATATTTAAAGATTATGTATGCACTTCAGCATGCCTGTATTGGAAAGATTTAAGCCAGCTGACCGAAAAAAAATGTAAAATAGTGCATTGCATAGTGATTAGAACATGAGACTAGTAGCCAAGACTTCTGGATTCTATACCCCACTCTGTTTAATTTGTAAACCACTATGAGAGTCACAGATGAAACATGCTATGTAAATTCATGTTAATATTTTTTAAATAAAAAGACAAGCTTTTGAAATGTTAGCACTTAATTCAATAGCCAGAGGCAAAAATATTTAATCTTAAGTGCCTTCAACCACACAAGATAGATGAATTATATTTTTGCACAGCTTGAGGTAGTTTTTCCAATACCAAGTTAACAATATTAATATTACAGAATGCTATATTCATGTTTTTAAAAAGTCACATTAAAAAAAATTTTCTATATTCTTGTCATGGAGTGTGGGGGAGACAAGGCCCTGCACCCCCGGCTTCCTGCGATTCACCAGGATTCTCAGCCAGCCAGTAAAACAGAAGGTTTATTTAGATGACTAGAACACAGTCCAATACAGGTCTTGCAGGTACAAACAGGTCCCTTCTCAGTTAGGCCCATCTTGGGGGGGGGCAGAGAGGCCAGAGACCCGCTGGGAAGCCAAAGGCCCATCTAGGCTCTCCTCCATTTTCCCCACCAGCTCCAAACTGAAACTCCCTCCAGCCATCTCACTCACCCTCTACCCTGCCTTTGTGCAGTTTCCTGGGCAAAGGTGCCACCTAGCTCCAACCCCCCTCCTGAGTTCTCATGTTATGTGCTCAGGTATCCCCCCTCAAGGCACATCTCCCATCCCTACTGCAGACAGTCCCAGCCAAACTCCCCTGCATCCTTCTCAGGTCAATACTCCCCACTCAGTATTCAAAGAACACATTAAGAACAGTCCCAATTTGTCACAATTCTATAACAAAAAGGTATTCACCAATAGAATAATATATGAAGAATGACTAAAGTAGAACAAAGTAGGAGTGGGAAGTAGACCTAGTTTGGTGGTACTGCCATGTCCTGACTTTGTAGAAGCACAGCAGCTTGCATGCGCAAAGCCGGTATTTTCACACACAGTTATTACTTATTTGTACAGTAACACTCAGGGCCAGCTCCAGGCCCCAGCGCACCAAGCGCGTGCTTGGAGCGGAATGCCGTGGGGGGTGCTTTGCCGGTTGCCGTGGCAAAATGGCTAGAGCCGGCCCTGGTAACACTTAAGGTATGTCTTCAGTGCAATAAAATGTTTGTGGCTGGCCCAGATCAAGCTTACTCAGAGGGTGGGATTGTAAAATTGCTCAGGCTGGAGCCCAGGTGGAATGGCTACACTGCAATTTTACTGCCTTGTGAGCTTGAGTCAGACAACATGGGCCAGCTATGAGTGTTTTATTGCAGTGTAGGCATACCCTCACCACCCGTTGTATTAGACACTGAATGTACAATATTGATTTATTTGTATTCCTGTAGCTGTATGTAAAAGTCTGTGCTGGTTCCAGTTTGCAATCTAAATGTATGAAAAGAGACTAATATGGGGAGGTCCAGATAAAAGTGACACCACCATACTTTGCACAGAGTGCAGCAATTAGATGGACTCTGTTGCCTGGGCAATATCAAGTATTTGGTTATTTACTGCTTCTACTTGCCTTATTTAAGGTGATTTAAATATTTTCATTTTGTCAAGGAGGCAGTAAAGCTGGTGTGTGAGAGGAAGGCGATAGGAGTTGTACTTTGATGGTGCCTGGCACAGTTTGGGCAGCTCGCTAGTACTATTGTGTGCCCCACAGCCTGGGCTGGGAGGGCAGGGTGGCCCTTTCCTTCTGGCTGCCTCTCGGTTATAGACCGCATCATAACAACCTACAACCCTAACCAACCGGTTTTTCTATGCGCTTAAAACAAGTCAAAGTCAAATGCTTCTCCTGCGCACACAGGGCGCTGCTGCCAGCAGGCACCACCCTCCTCGCACCTTGTTGAGCAGCTAGCCCCAGAGCCCTGCCTGGAGGCGGCTGCTTCCCTGGAGGGCAAAGGAGAGAACGTGGGGCCGCACTATGAAGGCGCTGAGCGGTTTCCTGGGCGCGCTGAGCCCCAGACAGGATGGAACGCAGCCGGCGGCGGAGGCACCCGCAGCCGATGACGAGACGCGTGAGTGAGCTCGTGGCTGGGGCTCGGCGCTGCGCGGCCACAGCGGGGATCGCGCCGCGGGCAAACCACAGAAGGGCAAGGTGGCCCGGCTGCTGCGGGGCCGGCGTGAGGCGGGAGAGCTGAGAGAGAGCAGCCCCGCTGCAGGAGGAGGAAGGACCTGCTTTTAGACAGCTAGACTAGGCAGAGGCTGTCCCTCGGCTCTCACCTGGCCGTTTGCATCTCTTGGAGACATGTTTTACAGTCCCCGTCAGATCCGTTGCGGGAGGTGTTTTCCTGAGCCTGGACTGAGAGAAACCGAAGCAAGCTGACCGAAGTTCCCTCCCTGATCCGCTTTAGACGCGGGGTCACGCTGCACAGTTAAGATCCAGACTTTCCCAAGGGCCTGGGGCGTTTGGCTCTGCAGTTCTGGGTTGGCCCACTGTGGAAACTGGAGGGGAGCTATAAAGTTTGGCTACAAGTCTGAATTCCCTCCCCTCCCAACATTTTTTGGGGGATTATTATTAATTTGTGTTATAGGTATGGAAGCATCTAATCAGGAGGCTCCGAGTGCATGACACACACCTTGTCCCAGAGAGCTTACCTTCTGAACTAGAGGAGGAGCAGATAAAGGGTGTGGGAACAAGATACAACATGCAAGTGAAGTGGTCAGGTTATTAGGTCCATTCTTTTGTTTTCCTTTTTGCCCCAAAGCAAGGAACATACCAAGGGTGGCAGAGAAGGAAGTAATCAGACTATATACAATTTTATGTACATTAAAAATAGTGCACATTGAGTATCTATCAGAGCCCTCCAGGTCTGTACAAATCTGGTATAATGAGAATCAGGGGCGCTGATTTTGGCCCATCTACAATCCAAGTCCCTGGATCTGCAAACACTTATGCACACACTTAACTTGAAAGACTTAAGAAATCCCACTGATTTCAGTGAGACTGCTCACATATTTGAAGCACGTACATACATTTTTCAGAATCAGGGCCCAAATCAACTATGAAAGAGTGAATGTCTGGCCTCATTGCAGTCATTGGTAAAACTTTTGCAGTCTCCAGGGGTGTAATATCCTACTTCCTGTCTGCAGCCCATACAGAGAGTGCTTTTGAGGTTATGTGGGAAAGGGTGCTATAGAATAAGGTATAGTTGATAAGTCAAGTAATATCACTATAAGAGCTGGCAGAAATTTGTCAAGTGAATCATTTTTTAATAGGAAAATGGCCCTTTTTTAGACATTGGAAATATTCTTAATTTTAAAATGTCTTTTTCATTTTTTTCTCCTTTCCCAAAGTTCAATGCCAAATAGGAAAAAAGTAGAGAGGATTTGGAGGAAAAGACAAAAACCTGAAAAAATTAAAATGCAAAAATGAAAAATTTCACCAAAAAATTGAGTAAATGAAAAAGCATAGCTTCTTGGAACCCTCTTCCTCCACTATTCAACCAGCTAAACTCTGTTCAGCCTGCAAAACATACTTGTTTTCTTCAGGGTAATGAGAAATTTTATCATTGTGGATAACATGACAGGAAACTAAAAGTGAGACAAGCATGGAAAGATTCATTATTCAAACTCTAAACCAGGGTAGTCAATAGGTGGACCCTGGGCCAAATCCGGACCGCCAGACACTTCTGAGCAGACCCTGAAATCTTTATTTAATTATTATCATTTTTGTTGGTTTCTTATTATTTTCTCTGAAGTCCGGACCTTGACTAAGAAATTTGGACCTTGACACAAAATAACTGACTACCCCTGCTCTAAACCAATCCAAGAGAGAATGCTGAAGCAATGCGGACCTCAGGCTTAGCGAGGGATGTGTTTTAGTGGCTCCTGCAATGGAAGAGGGCAAAAGGACAAGATGGGCTGGGACCCTGGGCGATTTCCAGCTCCAAAAGAACTTTAGGATAGGCTGCAGTCTCCTGTGATTTGGCCAATGATTTGGAGCCAGGAGATTTGGACTTAATAAAACCCAAGTGCTCAGAGCCACTTCCCGTTTGTTGGTTTCCAGTAGTCCACCCACCCTTCCTCCGCTACCTATGTCATTGTGGGCTGTGCTGGTTGCCACTTTGGAGCTAGGAAGGAATTTTTCCCCGTACCACCAGATTGAGTGAAGCTGGTTGGGTTTTTTGTTTTTGTTTGCCTTCCTCCCAGTGAAACCTAGGGGCTGGATGTTGGACAGCCAGAAAGCTGGAATTCTCCCCCTCCCAAAGGTCACAGCTTGGACCTGCATGGGAGTCATTTAGTTATTCCAGCTTTTGGCAGGTGCCCAGTGCAGGAACTGGCTGATTTAGGCTCCAGATCCAAAAAGATAATGCTGTAGGCATCCCAGGGGCATCTGCTTATGAGATGAGGGCATTGTGTCTAACCCACTGGGAGCAAATGCAAACCAGGGGCTGGGGCATTACCTTGGTGGACCGCCCTGCCAACACACTTGGCAGCAATGCTGGCTGGGGGTTGAGCTCCCTTATTGCCTCTTCCCCCAAAAGTGGGAGGAAGCTAGCAGGCAAGTGGAGCTCACAGAGACCCTCCTTGTGTGATGATTGGCTCCCCCTGCAGTGGAAGCCTCCACGAACTGACAAATGATCAAAGGGGAGTGAGTGACTGCTCTGGGCTGTCCCCTGATGAGAACCTTGGATGTAGTTTGACAAAGATGTGGCCTGGTTAAAAACCCATACCACATGTCCTTGCCTTCTTCCACACAGTGAGCATACCAAAGGACCTCTCTTTCAACTCTTGATTTCAATAGAATTATTCCTTGTTTGCAGCAATGTAGGTAAAGGAGAATCAGGTCCATTAGTGCTGAAATAATGATTAAATGTGGCAATAGAAGAAGTATAGGGATTTGTAGGCTTGGTCTTCGAAACAAGATTTTGTTCTTGTTTCTGTGCAGGTTATTGCTTCCTGTACTGTTTCCCTCATCAGTCTTACTCCTCTTTATCCCAGGCACAGTGTGAACAGAGTGGAATGTTTTTTTACATTAAGATCTCTTGAAAATTCATTAATGTGACACTGAGAAATTCAGACTTCAGGACTAGACCTCAAGCTAAGCAAGAATGCAGTGGGTCAGGGGTTGGATAGAAGATCTCTAGGAAACGAGTAGTTGCTGCAGAAAGTGATGCTGGTGGGTTCAGTAGGTAGCACTGTCCTCTCTGTGACAGTTCCAAACTGGTTCCCTGTTAGTCATCTGGTCTCTATGATATTTAGCCTAATAGCTAAAGGTTAGTTATCTGTATCTATTGCGCTAGGAAAGAGGTGTGCTGACAGAGAAGTGTATAGGGCCATGTCCACACTAGCACTTCTGTCAGCAAAACTTTTGTTGCTCAGGGGGGTGAAATAAATACCCCCTGAGTGACAAAAGTTTTGCCGCCATAAGTGCTTGTGTGCACAGTGCTATGTTGGTGAGAGATGCATTCCCACTGACATAGCTACCACAGCTTGTTGAGCTGGTTTTATTACATTGACAGGAGAGCTCTCACCTGTCGGCATAACACAGTTACATGGGAGACCTTACAGTGTCACAGCTCTATCGGTACAGTTGTGCCACTGTAAGCTTGTGAGTGTAGACATGGCCTTAGACTTCTATTTTAGCTGGACTTATGTTTAATGCTCACTCTTTGAAATCTCTTTTCTGAGTTTATTAAATAGTAATCGTTTTGTCACAGCCGACCAAGTGGGTGCCTAGTGGTTCTGTTAATACTGTATCCAAAAAACCCATCTTCCCCAGGTTTCTTTGCTGCTAGAGGTTCTCTCTTTTGGGGTGAGGCATAAAACCAAGGTCTTAAGCTCCAGTAAATCTCATGAATTTTCCAAGAATAGGAATACTGTATTTTCTCAGGTGTCCCAGTCAAATTCCAATGTAGGTAATCACCTTCTTTCTACTTAAACTCCTCTGTCAGTTTTACTTGGATGTATGCATGCATCAGTTCCTGCCCCACAGTGTTATGAGGATTGGTGGTGTGTTCTGTTAAATAGCTGTGTATGCAATGCTGTTGTAGCTGTGTCAGTCTCAGGGTATTAGAGAGACAAGATGAGTGAGGTAATATTTTTATTGAACCAACTTCTGCTGGTGAGAGAGAGACAAGCATTTGAGCTTACAAAAGCTTGTCTCTCTCACCAGCAGAAGTTGGTGCAATAAAAGATATTACCTCATGCACCTTATCTCTCAAACAATTACTGTGTTTCACTCCCAAGGTGGCTGTATTTAAAAGAATGAGTGAAATAGTTCCTGTAATTTTGTACTGTTGGTTGTTAAATTTGTAAAGCACCCTGGGACCCATGTGGGTGATGGGAACTATATAAATGATGGAAAGTGCAATTAATGATATTTTTGTGCTGTGAAAATTATATTTCTATTTGTTCTTAAAGAATTGGAACTAGAGAGATCAACCAGATGCCTGGGGGCGGGGGGAATGTAATGTTGTAACAATAATTCCATGATAAAAAGCAAATAATTCACATAGAATATTGAAACAAGATGTACATATCACAACAGGAGGTAAGGGGAGTAGAATCATAGAAGATTAGGGTTGGAAGAGACCTCTTGAGGTCATGTAGTCCAACCCCCTGCTCAAAGCTGGACCAACCCTAACTAAATCATCCCAGCCAGGACTTTGTCAAACTGGGCCTTAAAAACCTCTAAGGATGGAGATTCCACCACCTCCCTAGGTAACCCATTCCAGTGCTTCACCACCCTCCTAGTGAAATTGTGTTTCCTAATATCCAACCTAAACCTCCCCCCACTGCAACTTGAGACCATTACTCCTTGTTCTGTCGTCTGCCACCACTGAGAACAGCCTAGCTCCATTGTGTTTGGAACCCCCCTTCAGGCAGTTGAAGGCTGCTGTCAAATCCCCCCTCACTCTTCTTTTCTGCTGACTAAATAGGCCCGGTTCCTCAGCCTCTCCTCATAAGCCATATGCCCCAGCCCCCTAATCATTTTTATTGCCCTCTGCTGGACTTTCTGTAGTGGGGGGCCCAAAACTGGACACAATACCCCAGATATGGCCTCACCACTGCCAAATAGAGGGGAATAATCACTTCCCCCCCTCTGCTGGCAATGCTCCTACTAAAGCAGCCCAATATGCCATTAGACTTCTTGGCAACAAGGGCACACAGCTGGTTCATATCCAGCTTGTCATCAACTGTAATCCCCAGGTCTTTTTCTGCAGAACTGTCACTTAGCCAATCAGTCCCCAGGCTGTAGCAGTGCAGGGGATTCTTCCATCCTAAGAGCAGGCTTTGCACTTGTCCTTGTTGAACCTCATCAGATTTCTTTTGGCCCAATCCTCCAATTTGTCTAGGTCACTTTAGACCCTATCCTTACCCTCCACTTATCTACCTCTCCCCCCATCTCAGTGTCATCTGCGAACTTGCTGAGGGCGCAATCCATCCCATCATCCAGATAATTAATGAAGATGTTGAACAAAGTAGAGTTGTCATTTAAGTTTTTTATGACTATTTCTTAAATACCATAAACGACTTTGTCACATTTTCTACAGTGTTACCACATGAGAGAGAATTTCAGCATGCTGCTAAAATGAACAATTTGGAAACCATGGAGAAGTTACTTAGGAAGAATGTTAACATTAATGCTGTAAATACAGTGAGTATAAAATACTGTATGACATTTTAATTACCAGAAATATGCCTTGTGTATGGTCACTAAGTGAAATCTCAAAAGTACTAGTGTATTTGACTGCAAGAGGAGGAGGATAAAGATATCCTTGTAGAAAATTCTCTGAACAAGTAGTATTTCAGGTGTCCAGTTGAGTGCCCAAATCTTGTGAAGTGAAGAGTACCCTCCATTTGCACTTAACAAGAGTGCAGGGTGATCAGTAATTCACAGGTCTAGTGATCAGTGTATAAGAGTTGGACTAGGAACTTCTGAATTATAATCTTGATACTCTGTGACCTTGGGCAATTAGTTTAATCTCTGCCTCAATATCCCCATCTGTAAAATGGGTATACTTAACCTCACAGGCATTTCTGGTTCTTGTGAAATGCTTTGGAGATTAAAATGCACATAAAGAATGTGTGCTGAAACATGACTGCACTTGTATTCTGTGGCTACAAGGTGAGGTCAGAATTCAGACCTGGTACAAGCAGATGGAACTCCATTGGTATCAACAAGAGTTGTAGCCTTTTGATGTAGATCTAAATTTGGACTAGAAAATTCTACATAAAGTGTTGCAGCATTTCATGGAGAAGAATGTTAGTCCAGGGCATCCTGCAATAACAAAGAGTGTCCCCCTGTAGTGCCATGGCAGTTCACTCCACTTGGACAGCCCATCCAGGGGGTTGGTACAAATGGTCGCCAGCCTGCATCAAACTTTTAGGTGTAAACTGTCTAACTTAGCGCGTCCTAATACTTAATCACATGTTCTGAAAAAAATGTGCCTCCTTTTCCACATCAGTGGTTTGAAACTGGGGAAGTAAGAGTACCTGCAGCTGGATTCCTGAGTCCTCCTTCAGAAAAGAAAGAGAAAAAGGGTCTTTTTAAAATTACATTCTTTTGAATAAGAATATTGTTTCCATCAATACATACTGATATTAATGGTACTCTGGGCATGAAATTTTTGACAGCCCTGAGCGATGTAACTAGGTTGATCTCATTTTTAAGTGCAGACCAAGCCTATTTCATATGGGTAGACCCATTGAACTCCTTCAGATTATTTGCACGTGTAAAGTTATTTATTGAGGGTTGAAGGATGGAAACCTTCGTTTGCATAAACAACAGACCAAACTGAAACCGTGACTAATACCAAGTAAGAGGAGCATTCAAGTCATGCATTACAGAGATAAAATCAAAAACAAATATGTCACAACCAGGATATCACCAAGAAACAAATCAAATTAAGTAAATCTTAGGCCTGTTCTACAGCTATTGCATAGCACTCATAATATAGATATCACCTAAATCTTTACTTTTAAAATCAAACAGTAAAATAGAAATTGTGAAAATGAATGTTTTCTGCACAGCATATCTCCTCTCTCTAAGCACTGTGTGTTTACTTAAATCCTGTTTATGACACGTTAGTGAGTTTCAGGGAAGGGATTAGAATGTACTCTGGTTCTACTAGATTTCATTAAACACAATATTTAATTTAGATACAAGGGAACAGAAATACAGATAATGGCAAATTTTGGCAGATAACGTGCAAATGAATGTGTGTTGGGGAGCTTTGATCAAAGGATTCAGAAATCCTGATTATTTATGTAATAAAAATAACTATATTACATACCTATTCACCCAATCTTGTTTTATTTCAGCTGCGGCGCACAGCTCTCCATTTTGCTGTTGCAGGAAATCATATATCTACTGTGGATTTTCTTCTCCATCACAAAGCGAGAGTGGATATTGCAGATAAGGTAAGCAAACCACTACAGTCAGATCAAAAACATGGTCTGAACCCTTGGCTGCTACAGTTGCAACAGTACACCACAGGAGGGGTATCTCTGTGTGTGTGTAAAGGTGATTTAACACCATCAGTGCAGCTCCCCAATCCTGGGGTAGGTGTGTTACACAAGGATCCAAACTGGTAATTAGAGCAGCTGTTAGACTGCTCTAATTTACACCACCAATAGTCCCAACGCGCTGACAAAGCAACCAGGGATCACTGGAGAACAGATAACGACTGGCCATGGCCCCTTCCCTCCAGCACACACCCCTACTCTGGCAGCTGAGAGGGGTGTAGTATAGCAGTCACTATGCTGTCTCTATGCCATCAAAGGACTCCCTGCACTGGGGTAGGTGGCTAGACTGTCAGTTTCAGAGCCACTTTGGCCGGCAATATGAGGCAGAGTGGCTGCAGCACAGTGGGAGATCCGGGCCGTATGTTAATGAAGAAAAACTCCTTATGGGTTGCTAAGAATGAACAGATTTCAAATGGAAAGAGTTTTTAACATGCAATTCACTTTTCACCAGATATCTGTTTGTTTACTTTTTGTACCTCATTCTGCTTGGATATGGTGAAAATAGATTAGCCGTTTTCAATTTTGTTTCGGTTTGTTTCACTGTCTTGCCATACACTAACACAGTGCTGCAATGTTTGACTTACAAACACTGAAGGGAGATGTATACATCCAAACAGCTGGGTTACAAGTTATTACTTGTAATTCATGACAATATTTCTATGAATATTTGGATGTTGTAATTTTTACAAAATTAAACCAACATTTTAAGCCCCTGTCTCTGTCCTATCTTCTAGAATTTCTCATTCCTGTTAAAGGGCCCAACAGAGTGGTTTTGGAGTTCTTAAAACGTTATATTAGAGATGTTTTTGTGAAAATTCTAGAAATATTTATACCCTTTTCATGCAAGACTTCTCCTGTTTTATACTTTTTTTTTCAAACTAAAACAAAACCATCTCTAAGAGTGCAAATCTTGATTACGAGCAAGATTAACAGAGTGGCTGGGCCATTAAGAGTAATGGGGATCAGCAACCCTGCTTCTGTCCCGATGCTCCCAGTTGGGCCATTTAAGAGGGTGAGGCAGCATCTAGGATACTCTAAGAGGTCTGGTGAGATCCAGTGCATCAGAGTGGACAGGACAAGTCAGGAGACAGAGCAGGAGATGAGACCTACCAGAGAAAGAAGGTTCTCCCTGGGAGAGGATGAAGGCAGGAGATCTGCAAGGGGATTGCTGGCTGGTGTTCCCAAGCCAGAGAGCCAGGGCTGGAGAGCGCTAAAGGCAGGAGAAACCGCAGACTGACATCCTGCCTGCTCTAAGACAGAGGGCTGGAGCCAAGGGCCAAAGAGGGCTGAAGAAAGGGAGAGAAGTAGAGGAAATGACCCACTGATATCTGCTTACCGGAGAGCTGAGGCCCAGAGAAACAATGAGAGTCCCCCAGTGAAGAGGCTGTGGAAGTTCCCACTGGGAAGAGTGGGGTTGTACCCCAGAAGGAGGGTTCGGGTGGCTGTGTCGATAAAGGGACAGAGGAGGACTGACAGAGAGTCTGGATGAGGCAGAGGGCACTGGAAAGTGCTACGTGTTATGTGAATGGCCAAGAGGATATATGATTTTTAACGCCTGCTTGCACTGGGGTGATATGGACTATTCTTGGAGACTTTTGTATTATGTTTGGTTAATAAATTATGTTATGGACTTGAGTGTGTGCTTCTTTGGAATTACTGAGAACCCAAAGGGAAAATGAGGCAAGGGGCTACTTGCAAGGCTGCCCTGAGGCCACAATGAGGCACCTGGGAGGAGGCTACTCATTACAGCTGGTTGTGAGCTAGGAGGAAAAATAATTATCTGTGAAATATGCGAGTGCTTCTTTGTGTGACCCATCTTTTCCACAACATGTGATATTCATAGGCTTCAAAAATTGCCATAGAAGGGTATGTTTCAAAAATTAGGCATTCTAGAACACTTTAAAGGCAGTGAAGTGTCCCAGAGGGAAAAAGGAGGCTGCCTGGCATATAGGCTATCGTGTTACATCACACAAATACTGGCTCTGTGTTGCAAATGGGAATCCAGATTGAGGTAGCGAGGGGAAAAATGGAGTGATTAGTTTGATCAGGAAAAAGTGCCAAGACGTCACTCTTAACTTTTCACTAGCCCCATTTCACCTGGGATTTTTGTTACTGTTGCAGACATTGGCAATACAACTGCTTTTTATTCTGCAGAGCGTTCTACTCCATTGAAGTCTATGGGAGTTTTGGCCTTGATTTCAACTGAGGCAGGATTGGGTTTCTAGAGTCCTAGATTAAAAATGTATGTGCAGTCTACACAGTGGGTTTATCACAACTATCCTCATAGCTTTAGTCACTAGTGGCATGTAAAAGCAGCTATATTTAATTAAAGCTATATATAAAGAACAATAGCAGCACTTGGAAGTGAACAAAAAACCAGCACAATATTTGGTGCTTCCCATCGCTAATATCGCACTGTGCTCCAGCTATGGCTTCTGAGTGGTCTTTAAAGAGTAGCCCCATGTGCAGTGTTATACAATATTCCAATGCAGGTCAAAAGGCACGAATAACTGTTACAAGATCCACATTGAAGAGAAATAGTGTAAGATGTTGATGGAAAAAGTTACTGGGGCCACCAAGACCACCTGGAACTCCAAGGCAAATGAGGCTTCAGAAGGACCACTAAATTGTGTACCTTTTTGACAAAGGCTTGACCTCAGTCAAGGGGGCAGACGCTATCCCTGTGGTTCCCTTCAGATGCTTTCCTCCAATCAACCAATATCGCTTCCATCCTGCCTGGTTTGAGTTTTGGCCATTTTGTTCTACTCCAAGCCCCCTACCTTGGCCAGGTACTGGAAAAACAAAGATCATGTACCTTTTGGGCTCAGTGAGAGAGAAACTTGGTGCTCAGTGTCATCTGCATACTGATATCTGCGCCTTCCGAACTGTCTTCCCCCTCTCCCCAGTCAGCATATGTACAGTACAGAAAAGGTGAGACAGAATAGAATCCTGCAGCGCCCTACGTGAACGAGACTCTAGCATGGTGGAGCAATTAACCTAGAGCATCTGCAGGGATCTTTTTGAAAGGTAGAGATAAAATCACCAGAGAAATATTGTCCACTGCTGCCAGGGTCTGCAACTGAGTTAACTTCTGTATATCCCATAGACTTCGACTTCTATTACAGCTCAGAGATTTCCTTATTGTGAATCACTTGCAAGCAGGAATGAGAAACTGAACAGAGTTGCCATTTAGAAACTTAAATATTTATACTATCAGGAAAGACAATTAAGTCCTATCATTCTGAACCCAAAATGCTCATAGTGAATTAGCCATGTGATTATACCTTTTTTGTCTGACAAGCTGAAACCCATGTGTATGATTAATATGAAAAGTTCTAAAATGACTGCAGCTATAATATAATAACTTTAACAGATCAATTTTATAAGTGGTGGACAGCTGGCTTTGGACAATAGTCCTCCATACCAATGACTAAGGGTCTGCCTACACTGCTGTTATAATGGGTGATTGCAGCACATGTAGATGTACCTAAGTCAGGTTTGAACTAGCTAGATCACAGCTAGCTTGAGTAACAATTGCAGGGTAGCTGCAGTGGCACGGACTAGCCGTTTAAGGGTGTACCTGGGTCTTGGTCAGGACTGTACGTGGGAGGCTAGATCGTGCGACCACCCTTGGTGCTGCAGCTGTACTCGAGCTAGCTATGATCTAGGGTAATAGGGTTACGTGGATAATACTGGACCCAGGATATACGTTTGCAGGACCCAACTAGATACATTCTCCCAGTTTGACAGTATTAATATACTAACTGAGAATAGTCTTTCAACCAGTTGTGCACTTTCCTTATAGTAATTTTACCTGAACCACATTTCCCTAGTTTGTTTATGAGAATGTCACGTGGGACTGTGTCAAAAGCCTTAGTAAATCAGATATACCGCATCTACAACTTTGTCTGCCATTCACTAGGCCAAACCTGACAAAGAAGGAAATTAGGATGGTTTGGCATGATTTTTCCTTCCTTGATCCTTATAATTCTATAATTCTCTAGGTGTTTATAGACTGATTGTTTAATAATTGGTTCCAGTATCTTCCCAGGTGTTGGAGTTAGGCTGACTGGTCTGTGTTTTTCCAGATCCTCTTTGTTCCCCTTTTTAAAGATAGGTTCTATGTTTATTCTTCTCCAGTCTTCTGGGACCTCACATGTCGCACATGAATTCTTGGAGATAATCCCTAATATATGTAATTGTAATATAGATTAATTCCAAGTGTGTATCTTCTGTATTTGTATAACTTGTATCTAAACTGTATTAAGCTATCATCAGCAGTAAACTGTTTTCCAATATCTCTCTCTGAGCTTTGTTTTAAGCATATTTAAGCAATAAAATAATTTAAAAATTTTTATGGGATCATGAACATTTTTTGGGTGCATCATAAGGCTATGGAATTACAAAGGTTATGCTAGTGGCCTCATTAAACATGCCCCTCAGCGTCTTGTTCTGATTATAATTAGGCTTGAAAGGATTAGTTTTTAATTAATTTAATTAGCAAATGTTGGTAATCCCCTAGTTGTTCCTCCACCAAAAACCCTATGGAAATATTTTCCCCATCGTTATTAATTGAACTTTACAGATAGAAATTTAAAATCCATATAATGTAATGCACTTGCAGATAACTCATGCACTCTTTGGCAGTCAGTTGTAGCTTGCAATTAATAAGAAATTCTATGATATATCAAATGTTCTGACTTTGTTTCTGAATCTGGTATGAATTTCATCTTCATTCCAAGTAAATAATATTCCAAATAAATAACAGTAAGGTCCAAGGTGTTCTTAAAAATCATTGTTTGTATAAAATTTAAGTTGAAAAAAAAATTAAAACCTTGGAAATAAACATAATATTGTTCTTCATTTTTCAACTTACCTGTTAAAAATGATATATTTAAAAGCATTTTCCCTTTTTATTCTACTTACTCTTCCGCTATGAAAATAATGTCTAACACTATGTCTGTGAAGATGACACAGTGCATTCTGGCCTTATTCCTGGAATTACAACATCTAGAAAGTATTATTGCAGGTGTGGGGAATAATGCCGCAGGCAGTTTAACATTTCTGACATTACACCAGCCACCTCTAAAGTACAGCTGTGTTCAGAGAGGTAGATTCCAGCAATGATTAAAGGCACACTTTAATGACCCCATCTTGCAAACATTTAATCACATGTTTAACTCAGAGCATGTAGCTAATCCTACTGAAGTCAAGCACATGCACACAGGTTGCAAGGATGGGGACTTTTATGATTAAAGTGACTATTTTTTTAAAGCAGGAATGATGTCCCTAGCCTCTGTTTGCCAGAAGCTGGGAATGGGCAGTAGGGCATGGATCACTTGATGATTTCCTGTTCTGTTCATTCCTTCTGGGGCACCTGGCATTGGCCACTGTCGGAAGATAGGATACTGGGCTAGATGGACCTTTGGTCTGACATCGTATGGCCATTCTTAGTTCTTACGTAAGCCTGTATCTAACTGAGCTCCTTGTGAATGGTATGGTGTGAAATTGTGGGGTTTGTAAAACTCCTTTTTAAAAAAAATTAAGCTTTTTTCTGCTCTCATGTTTGCTTAAAAAAGGTCTTCATGAGTCACAATCCCACCCGTCTACTCCCTTTCTTTACATGTGCACAGTGAGTGATGCTTGTTCCACATTCATTTTCAGCTATGTTGCTGCTGTTCATTGTTTAATATTTATGTAACAGTAGCACCCCGAGGCCACAGTCTCAATCAAAGACCTATTATGCTGAATGCCATACTAACACATATGACATAGTCCCTGCATCCTGTTGTAGACTCTGGGAAGAAGTTGTACCATCAACAATACAGTGAAACTAACTATACACAGAAATACAAAGTTGACAAGCTGGGAAAAAATAGAGTAAAATAATTACTTTTCTCTAACTTTCACACTAGCCTTTTTAAGGATCGACTGCAACAGAGGCAGATCCAACATTTTCATATAGAAATGTGATTTTCAATTTGGCAGTGATCCTTCATACAACATGATTATATCCCTATGGCAGGAGAAGCATAAGCATAATAGCAAATCACTACACACATCTGTTCAAAGTTCTGAGTCCAGAGATCTCCACAGCAGACCCCTTGATTCTGATGTTTTTTCCCCAGAGATATGTCCCTGTGTCATATTCACCTTTACTGCTGAAACAGGCTTGTTTAATCTCTTAGTTCTTTGGCTGTATGGCTCTAGAGGACTTTAACAATCCTCTTGTGTAGACTGCTTGTCTCTCTTCTCACTGACTTCAGAGAACTAGGATCACAGATTGAGGAAGAAGTAGCCTGGTTTGCTTTGCAGAGGGGAGATGGAGTGGGATTGTGACAGAGAACAAGGGGTAGGACTGAACAGAGAAAGGTTGGTGGCACGACATAGCCATTAGGTGATTGCCTTATTGTTTCTCCATACTGTTTCTATCCATCGGTGGTGTCTTGTCTTATATTTAGGTCTTGGCTACACTGGCACTTTACAGCGCTGCAACTTTCTCGCTCAGGGGTGTGAAAAAACACACCCCTGAGCACAACAAGTTACAGCGCTGCAAAGCGCCAGTGTAAACAGTGCCCTAGTGCTGGGAACGCGGCTCCCATGCTGTAAGCTAATCCCCACGAGGAGGTGGAGTACCTGCAGCTGGGAATGGGCTGGTGCTGCGACCACACTTGCACATCAAAGCGCTGCCGTGGGAGCACTCCCGCAGCAGTGCTGTATGACTGCAAGTGTAGCCATATCCTTAGATTACCACTTTTTGTGGCAGGGGCTGGCTTTTTGTTGTGTGTCTGTCCAGCACCTAGAACAATAGGGTCCTGGTCTATGACTGAAGCTCCGGTATAAATAATAATAATGCTAATAAAGGAAGAGAGATCGGGGACTCAAGGAGGACAAAAGACAGAATGCCTATGAGAATGGTGCCAGGAAAGGGAGATTAGAAGCTCCTGATATGTACTCCTTTGGTGGGAGTGAGGGAGGAGGGGGAGGCACAAAGAGAGAGAGCGAGAACCCAAAGAGGTTTATCAGAGATGAAGAAATGCAGGACAAAGGAATGAAAATTAAAAGAGGTAACTTTTATTCACCTGGAAAAATTATGGCTATATTATCCACAGTTAGTCCTTCAGTGTCTGGGAATAGTGTTAACAGGGGTGCCCTAGAGCCTGTGTCGCAGAGTCAACTCAGCACATTAATCATATAAGATGATATAGTTCAGTTTGAATGATAGTCTGGGGTATTTTAATGGTAATTTCTGCCTTTTTAATTTTATTTGAAGCACGGGTTGATGGCGATTCATCTTGCAGCTTGGTCTGGAAACCTAGACATAATGCGAACATTAGTTAAAGCAGGTGCTGACCAAAAGGCTACTGACCAGGTTTGTTGATGACAAATTTTAACCAACACTAAACATATTCATCCCGAGAAGAAGGTGTAATATAATCTTACAGAACTGGCTTGTGTTTTCCTTAGGAGGGAATGAATGTCCTGCACTTTGCAGCTCTGAACAATAACGTTGACATAGTGGATTATCTTCTCCAGGAACTTCAGCTGAAGGACCTAAACAAGCCAAATGAGGTACAGTATGTGTTTAGTTACCTACAAAATATAGGGGCTTGTTTCCTTCACACTTTGAGGTGAAGTACAATATGACCTGCATCACACAGAGATTCCTTGGATTTTCTGGAGTTTCAGGGACAGACCTGAGCTTTTTCCGATTAACCCTTTGCCTGGGCTAGGTAAGCCCACACTGAGGGCTTACCTAGCCAAGTGGTGTATTTTTATCTTTGCACATGGGAATGTAGTAATATAGGATCTGATCATATTGAGTGCTGAGCTCCTATATCTTCCTTTGAAACCAGTGGGCCATGATAATCTGATTGTGCAAGGTTCTAAGCACCTTCCGTTTGCACTGAGGTATCTTTGGGCAGGTTATTCCATAATTGTCGGTTGTGGAGTTTCATACATCTCCCTCTGAAGCATCTAGCTATCCCATTGGTGGCTGGCTAGATGGCCTGATCTGGAAAGGCAATTCCCACAGTATTGTTTCAGGAGAGTTTCCTAGGACACAGTTGTAACTACTATTGCGGGTTAAGATGAATAAAAATGCTCTAATTCCCTCTCTGCCTTCCCCTTCTTGATTTCAGTGGTATCTAGAACTGGCTTTGTTTTCAAAATTCTGGTCACATACAGCATATAACAAAAATAATACTTTTTTGGACTTTTAGAGTGCCTCTTTCTGAGGAGCTCAAAAATGATTTACAAACATTTGATAAATAATCTTTCCAACCAATATTTGCATCTCGGGAAGATGTAATGGCTAAATATTAAATATTTGAAGAACAGCTTCTGTTTCCAGAGTTGTTAATTCAGGATTTCTGGTCAGTTTACAAATTTTTTTTTTAAACTATTTAATCCAGATTTTACACTGAAGACATTTTACTTCTTTTTTCCCCTTCATGGGTGGATCTAGACTCCAGTTTTTTGTTTACCTGTGCATATGACATGTAAATATTTATTCACAATATATGTGCACCTACGTATGACATGGCTCTTCTAATAATTGGTGAAATTTCTGCAGCAGAGCGACTTTTTATTTTTAGTAACAAAACCTTTCTGATGACTGTTTCCTATTAGAAAGGTAAAAGGGCATTCCTTCTGGCAGCTGAAAAAGGCCATGTTGAAATGATCTACAGTCTGATTTCTCTCAAGCTGTTCACCTCTGAAAAAGATAAGGTAAGCCTCCCCTTTCCAGACAAATCCAGATAAAGGGCGCTGAAGAGTCATAACTGACCCCAGTGTAATTACTTGTGTAACTGAAAGTCATACACTCATACACAGTGTTCGGATACCATGGTACTGGATGTGGTATACAAAATGTAGACAGACAAGCACAGCCATTTTCAGTAATCCAGAGAGAATAGTGGAGCTGTCAGTGATTATTGCCAGTAAGGTTTTGTATGCATATTAATAGGAGACGTGATGCAATCTGAAGTTAAGCTTTCTAATGCGTGGAGAGGAAGGATGGTCTAGTGCATAGCCTAGGACTCGGGAAACTTGGGTTCAGTTCCCTGTTCTGCTGCAGACTTCCTGTGTGACCTTGGACAGGTCACAAAGGGCCAGATTTTCAAGACATTTTGGTACCTAATGATGCAGAAAGGTGTCTAGGAGCATAATTCCCGTTGATGTAACTTCTCGAAAGCTCACTGGTTGACTGACTGCATTTTTTAGGTGCCCAAACAACTTTAAATATCTGGCTCTTAGTCACCTTGTGCCTCAGCTGCCCATTTGTAAAATGTAAAAATCTGTAAAAATAACACTCTTCTACCATGGAAATGGGGGCTCTGTGAGTACTTTGGATAGATAAGCATCCATTAGCTTACGTTCCAAACAGAAAATACCATAATGGTGGTGGAGGAGAAGGCTGTATATAATATGCAAGCCAGGCAAGCAAGCTGATGGGTGGCCAGTGCCATGTTAGTTCTGTGAGCTGCTTTTAGTTGTTTTCCTTTTTAAAATTTTATATAGTAGGGATGGTGTCGGCAGGGGGAAGATGGCTACACTGACTTCAATGGAGCTATGCCTAATTTCACAAGATCAGGTTTTGGCCCTTAATCTTTACATTGTTTTTCAAGGGACTGTGGGCTTGGCCCAGTTCCCTTCCATGGAGAAACTTATTGAAAAAACTCACTGGAAGTTCCAAGATTTACTTCATGGATTTTCTTCTGAATTGTTCATGCAGGGATTGTGATTTTGTACCCTTGCAGAATAGGTAGGAATTTCAGGCCTTTACATCAGTGGAAGTCCTGAGAACTGGAGAGAAATTGAAAAGATATTGAGACATCCTTTAAATCCTCAGAGCTCCTTTCCCCCTTGTTAACGTGGCTTCCTCTGTGCACACATGGAAGGACTTCCTTAGAATTAGGGCTACGTCAGAACATTCTATAAAGCCGCTTCTTTCCTGTCTGTCGCATGAGGAGGTGGTTTTACTAGGTTTGTATCCCTTCTGTGCATGCTGGAGGAAGGAACCATAGGACTTCGTATTAAAGTACTTGTCCACAGTCCATAAGTGGTTGTTTTTATTAATTGCAGCATGTTCTACTTAATTTGGGCTTTACAATATGTTTCTGGCTGTTTTCATTTACAGGAGGGAAACACAGCAGTGCATCTAGCCGCTAAAAATGGTCACGATGAGGTGCTGGAAGTTCTGTTAAATCAATGGGAAGAAATAAATGAACTCAATCAGGTAAGGACACAGAAGCTGCTGAGGGAGATAAAGAATAAAGGTGAAAGGTGTGCAAGACAAAGTGAAAACAAAGTATTAAAAAAAATACCCAGAACCTACAAATATCTGTAAAAGTAATCTCATTTCTGTGGTGGTCAAGCTAATCAGTACAAACCTTGAATTCACGGAGTTCCCTTTAGACCTAGAGCTCCATTGTTGAAGAGGAATGACTAGTAAGCAATAGTCTTTCTCAAGGTCACTGATTGGAATTCAACTCACGTCAGTAGTGTCTGAAAGATGCTATCTGTTGGCCAGTCTGTGGTGCTTCTGAAATGAATTGATTGGATCAGTCCAATTCCTAATGGAATGTGCATCACAAAAATCTCTCTAACTGCTTGAACTCCATGTTGTAGTCTCAGCGGAGAGGTCATAGACTAAACAGACACAAAGACTTCACTCCTAGAAGTGGTCCCTTCTGATGTGGAATAGCACCTCCCCAAACCACAGTAGGTAGGTTGATGGAAGCTTTCTTCTAGCAGCAGAACTGCATCTACACTTGGGGTTAGGTCGACATAGCTAGGTTGGCCGTGGGGGGGGGAATGGGGTTCACACTCCTGACCAACATATCTATGTCAACCTAACTTTGAAGCATAGCCCAAAGCTGAATTCTGTTGGCAGAGTAGTGTGAGTGGAGTGCTGCTGCCTGGGTTTTATTTACCTGCTCTCTTCTGTGGATGGATAGAGAACTTCCGCCTCCACAGTTGTCAGGGTGGTGCCTTTCACAAACACTAAATTTACTAAAACAACAACAAACAAATCACCCAGAGTTCAAGCACAGTAGAGTTAGAAATTTTTAATACTGCAGTGAATATGGTGATTTGGAATAGTTTCTGGCATTTGTGATCTGTGCTTGATGGTAATGTTTTACTCTAGGAGTCAGTCATTGCAAGCTGTTGTAACTCTGTATTAGCATGGGGTGTTTTTTTAAATGCAAGAACTCATTAAAAATGTTAAATAGTAGCTTGTTCATGTTAGAAATTTTTGTTGTTAATCACCATTGTATCTGAATGCTAATACTGAAAAATTCAGATTACAGTAAAAGCTGTGTTACCTGGCACTTTACCAGCTGGAAAGCTCTATAAACCAATATTTCTGATCTTCAATGGAATTTGATTGGCAGCAGGCTCTTTACTTGGCTCCATGTGGCTCCCTAGAAGCGGCGACATGTCCCTGCTGCTCCTAGGTGGAAGAACGGCCAGGGAGGCTCAGTGCGCTGCCCCCACCCCACCTTGCTCCGAGCGCTGGCTCTGCAGCTCCCGTTGCCAAGGAACTGCGGCCAACGGGAGCTGCGGAGGCAGCGTCTGCAGGTGGAGGCAGCGCGCAGACCTACCTGGCCGCGCCTCCACCTGGGAGCATTAGGGACATGTTGTTTGTGGGGAACTACCTGAGGTGAATGCTGTCTGGATCCAGCACCCTGCACCGCCTCCCGCATCCCAATCCCCTGCACCCAAACTCCCTCCCTCTTTGTTAACTAGAAGTTTTGACTTACTGGCACCCCCATTGCCCCAACATGCCGGATAACAAAGCTTTTACTGTGTTGACATTTGTGACCAAATCTTATTTTCCCTCTACACTGTATCAATCTGGCTAAGCTTGCACACTGTTTGTACCAAATATCATGGTGTAATAAGTCAGCTTCACAATTGCACAGTTTGAATTTGAACAAACATTTTTCTCTTCCATTGTGTTGGGCCAGAATGGAGAAACACCATTTTATTTGGCTGTTGAAGGAGGTCATGAAAAATGTGCGGAGCTGCTACTGGAAGCAGGAAGTGACATCAACATTTCAAATAAAGTATGGACTTAATATTCCCTCTGGCATATTATCGGGACATCATAGACTCTACAAAGATCCACATCCTGTCTGTTCTCTATGTATTGAAGGCAAATGTGACTTACATTGTTTAATAAGTAAAAAGCGACAAAAGAGTCCTGTGGCACCTTATAGACTAACAGTCTGACAAAGTGGGTATTCACCCACGAAAGCTTATACTCCAATATGTCTGTTAGTCTATAAGGTGCCACAGGACTCTTTATAGATCCAGACTAACACGGCTACCCCTCTGATTGTTTAATAAGGGCATTACTCAAAAATATGGAAAACTTTTTAATATTTTAAAAATGATGTGGAAAAAGAAAAAGAAAAATAGATTTATTTTACATAGTATTGTGTTGGAGCTTTTTTATTTAATGTATGTGCAGTAATACAACATATGGCTTGGAAATGTGACAAAGAGAAATAATTGAAAAATCTTCATTTTGGCAGGATATATACTGAAGCTAATAGTAAGCCTGTTTTCCACATTTGGTTCCTGGACTTAGGTCCAAGTTTGATTTGTTTTATGGCTCACATGCCATAGGAATTTGAGGTGAACCTTTTGGTCCCTAGCAAATTGAGAACAGAAGCATGTGCTGATAACAAGCAGGACAGTGACTGTTGCTCATATTAAAATATGAAAGATTTTTTGATATGTTTTGACTTGTAAACCATTAATAATTACAGTGTTTGATAATTCATCAGCAGAATGAAGTCTCGTCTGCAGCAGAAATGACTAGTTTTGATCCTCAGTAAAATTAATCTTTGCTGCCTTTAGAAGAAGTATTAAAGGAAAGTTTTTCAGTGATTTTCGAAGTGTGTAAATGTGAATGTAATTACTTGTTAAAGGTCATACCAAGCTACAAGATTGGGAGATAAATTGAAATCCTAATTTTCAGTGGCACAGGGTGGCTGATAAAACTGATTTTTCTCTTTTTTATGGTAGATTAAAAAGGAGTAGTCAATTATTAGCATTGCTGGATATGTATTTTGCCAGCTACCTGTGTTGTAGTCTAATAATGATTTATAGTACCTTTGACAGTCATAAAAATGTTGTGGTGTGAATTTATATCCTCCTTCATCATTTAACTAAAGGCACTAGTTTTGACAGTAACACAAATTTAAACTGAAGCTTTATCTGTTTCAACAGATGTTTTAAGAACAGTTTTTCTAAATTCTCTGAATTCTTTCCAGTGGTAAAAAGTCTTTTCCCTTTTCCCAATATGTCTCTTTCAGCACAATAGTAATGCTTTGCACATTTCAACACAGAATGGACATACATCCTTGGTCACGTTTCTTATCAGTAAAAATATCAATCTGGTTCCTAAACCTGAGGTGAGTCTATCACAGTTACTGTTTTAGTATTACTTCCATTGTTGTCAAGAGTGTTTATGTTTCTTGACTGCCTTTTCTGAGACTTGTGGTTGTTTACCTATTACTGTTAGTCATAGAGTTTAAGGCCAGAAGGGACCCTCAGATCACTTAGCCCAGGGGTGGACAAACTATGGCCTGGGGTCCACGTCCAGCCCTTCAGATGTTTTAATCTGGCTCTCAAGCTCCCACCAGGAGAGCAGGGTCTGGGCTTTCCCATCTCTGTGTTGTGGCTCCCCACAGCTCCCAGAAGCAGCGACATGCCTCCCCTCTGGCTCCTATGCGTAGGGCAGTCAGGGGGCTCCGCACGCTGCCCCTGCCCCAAGTGCCACCCCCCCAGCTCCCATTGGCCAGAAATCACGGCCAATGGGAGCTGCAGGGGTGGCACCTGAGGATGGGGCAGTGTACAGAGCTCCTGGGTGCCCCTATGCATAGGAGCTGGAGGGGAGGACATGCTGCTGCTTCTGGGAGCTGATTGAGGTAAGTGCCGCCTGGAGCCTGCATCCCTGACCCCCTCCTGTGCCCCAACCCTCTGCCCTAGCCCTGATCCCCCTCCTGCCCTCTGAACCCCTCGGTCGCAGCCCAGAGCACCATCTTGCACCCCCAATCCCTCATTTCCAGCCCCATTCCAGAGCCTGCGCCCGCACCCGGAGCCCTCACACACACATCCCGTACCCCATCCCTCTGCCCCTGTCCGGAGCCCCTTCCCTCACCCTGAACTCCTAATTTCTGGCCCCACCCCCAGAGCCCTCACCCTCTCTGCACCCCAACCCCCAATTTCATGAGCATTCATGGCCCGCCATACAATTTCCATACCCAGATGTGGCCCTCAGCCAAAAAGTTTGTCCACCCCTGACCTAGCCTGACCTCCTGTGTATCACAGGCCAACAGGAGTTGGTCCAATGAAAAATATTGTCTCATCCACCTTGTCTCTCTAATATCCTGGGACTGACCCGGTTACAGCTATGCTGCCTACTGACCATTTGCTGTTTGTTTGTTTGTCACTGTGGAGGAGGTGAAATTATATAAATAATATTAAAGTCTTTGAAAGAGTTTATTTTATTAGTTTAAGAAACAGTCAGCCGTCATAGCTCTGCTTATTTACACTGCCTTTCTACAGCTGCAGTAACTTATCAAATGTTAATATCAGTGGTTTTTTCTTTGAAATGTTTTCAGTAAAATGCTGGGTAAGAGCTTTATTTTTCTACAGCCTGGAAGAAATGGGTATTGTTTATAAAGAGATTAATGAACTGGAACTGGTGCTGATTTTTCTAAAAGATATTTAACAAGAAACTTTCCTAGTTTACAGTTTCAACATACAGACTGATCTGATCAGTCTCATGGTTCCATAGTGACTAGAGTTGGGCAAATGCCTCATAATTTTTTCCGCTAATAATCACTTGAATAATAAAACTGAACTCACTTCAAGCTGCATTCACTTTCCACAGATATTGTAGCAAACAAGTTCACTGGCAAGAGTGCTCAGCAAAGCAGCAATATTTAAGTGAATGTTAAAGAATATTCCTGGAAAGTGGATTTTGAATATGTATTCTTGAGTATTTCCCCAGAAACCTGATTCACAGCTATGCACAGTTCACTCAATTTGATTGAATGGGTGCAACCTCAAATCATGTTGCTAGAGCAAACAGAGATAATGCCATGTGACCTATGTATTCAAGCAAAATATACCAGCACTTCTTTGATATGAAATACTTATTATGAACTGCTTACAGACAATCTAAGACCAAGAATTATTCATAGACAATATGCAGTGAATAATTACCTTTTTCTCTATTCTGTTTGTTCTTTGTAAGCTGCTTTTGGGTCATTTGTAAGTGGGAAGGGGCTAGGAACTGAGCCCTGTGACTAGATCTACCCCAGAACCCTGCACCTCTGTGGTGGCCTGCATCCTGGTGGAGACCAGGGCCAAAATATGTCAGATACCTTCTCTAACACAATATAGTCACTCAGCTCTAAGTGCAGATAATTTTGAATAGCTGCTTAATTTCTTTCTTGGCAACCCTAAAAGGACTTTTCAGTATTACAAGGGTGAGGAGGTATCCCTAAATCACAGCTTAATTAAATATGGGGAAAACAATAATTATTTAGAAAAAAAGTTTTTGTTTTTTTTTTCAATATATAACAGGGAATGCGTAATCCCTGAGGCAGAGGTCAAGTAGTTCTCTTTTGCCTGGGCCCTTCCCATGCACAGTACCACTTTGTGTAAAGCAGTGCTTCTTAACCTTTGCAGACTACTCTACCCTTTCAGGAGTGCGATTTCTCTTGCATACCCCAAGTTTCACTTCACTTAAAAACTACTTGCTTGCAAAATCAGACTTAAAAATACAAGTGTCACAGCACGCTGTTACTGAAAAATTGCTTCCTTTCTCATTTTTACCATATAATTATGAAATAAATCAATTGGAATATAAATATTGTACTTACATTTCAGTTATTGTATACAGAGCAATATAAACCAGTCGTATGAAATTTTAGTTTGTACTGACTTAGCTAGTGCTTTTTATGCAGCCTGTTGTAAAACTAGGCAAATATGTAGATGAACGCATTAGACTTGCTGGGGCCCAGGGCAGAAAGCTGAAGTGCCATCGCGTGGGGCTGAAGCCAAAGCCTGAGCAACTTAGCTTCACAGTGCCCCCTGTGGCGTGGGGCCCCAGGCAATTGCTATCCCCTAACACTGGCCCTGGCTTTTATAGACAGAAAAACAGTTGTTGTGGCACAGACGGGATATGGAATTTCTATAGTATGTTGAGGGGGCCTTGGAAAGAAAAAGTTTGAGAACCCCTGCCCTGGTAGACCTCTGTGTACCCCCAGGGGTACATGTACCCCTGGTTGAGAACCATTGGTGTAAAGCAATTGGCTGCCAAGGAGATATGTTTTGACTGAAAAAGTAATTCACAAATATAGGTTTATTATCAACTAAAAGCTCTTTAGTGAATCTGACTTTCTTCTAGGGCTGAGAGAGCAGATAGATCTTCAAAATGCAGGTACAATCAGGGGAAAATGTTACTGGATCATGGTATGCATTTCAAATCAGAGCAGAAGGTTTTAATGGGACTCTCCTGTATTATCTGAATGCTATTGTCAATGAAATTGTACTAGTCTTTCAGTTCATTTGTTTCTCTCTACAGCAGAATTCCCCTCTCCATTTGGCTGTCCTCAATAATCACCTTCCTATAGTAATAAGCCTCTTGGATGCTAATCATGATATAAACGCCTTGAATCAGGTAAGCAAACTGAATCAGAGACCGAAAGAAGAGATTGTATTTTCTTCACTTTAAATACAAGTGTGTGTTTATTTTACATATCTCTTTAAGGGGTCAAAGTACAAAAAGGAGGAAGAAAAGCCAGTTGCCTCCGGCTTATTTATGAGTGTATGATTCATTCCACACATTCTGCTGGTATTGTTTTAGAGTTGGATAGCGATGTGTTATATATTCAGAAAATGTTTTCATTAATTTCTATTTGAATATTATATTTTATATTTAATAAATTGCTAAAGCATATCACTCTTCTTGAGCCTAAAGACAAACCCGCTGCAGCATGTCAGTTAGCTTCAAGAACATTTTATTTCCTCAAGAAAAAACTCTAAATCCCTCCGCCCTTTTTTTTCCTTCCAAAGTGATCTTCTAAGGTGTATGTTAAATGAGGCAGAGTCTTGTAGGATCCCAGCCTCAGTCAAGCTCCAGTTAACTCACACAGTTGAAAACTTGATGTGATGCATAAAGTTTTGATCTGCACAGAAGCCCTTCTCTTGGTTAATGGGAACTTCATGGAGATAGTTCCAGATTAGGTGTTTATTTGTCCTGGACAAAAAACAACAACAAAAGCAATTAAGGAATTTCATCAAAACAACTACATCAAGAGAAAATTAAAATTGCCCAATTAGACATTCAAGAGTCAGAAAATACCAGACTTAAGATTGCTCTGCCTCCTTGTGCATAGGTTGTTTTCTGAAGAAGAACTGGGTTTTGTGGGATCTGCTGCTTTTTCTCTGTTGTATCTCTTGGATTGTATTTGTAATATTGTTACAAATCACCTGGAACCTGAGAGAGGCAGCATTTTGCATATTTTTAAATTTAAACATTAAAAATAATATACAGTTTAACTACAGTAACTCCTCACTTAACATCCTCCCGCTTAACGTTGTTCCAAAGTCACGTCGCTGCTCCATTAGGGAACATGCTCATTTAAAGTTGTGCAATGCTCCCTTATAACGTCGTTTGGCTGACTTTACAAGGGAGCATTGCACAAGTTCTTCTCCTCTCCCTCCTCCCTCTCCCTCTCTCCTTCCCTCCTAGCACTTCCCTCACTGCCAAACAGCTGTTTGGCGGCGCTTAGGACTTTCTGGGAAGGAGGGAGGGAGAGGGAGGAGGCAGAGAAGAAGAACTGAGATTCTGAGAGCCATGATTCTGGGAGCTTCTCTCCACTCCCCCTCCCCGTCGGCAGGCAGGGCCACCTGGAACACAGGGGCTTTAGGGGCTGCAGGGACCTGGGCTAAGGGGCCCCCGAGGCCCTGGCCTGCAGCTCTAAAGCCCCTTTTGGAATGAGGCCCTGCGAGCACGGGCCGGAGGACTCAGGAGGAGCAGGGGCAGCCTGCGGCCGGAGAGAAGCGGTGCTTTCCTCTTCAAAGCTGGCCAGAGAGAAGTGGCATTTTGAAGTGGAAAGTACCGCTTCTCTCCGGCCGCGGCTGCCCCGCTCCTCCTGAATCCTCCAGCCCGTGCTCACAGGGCCGCATTCTGAAAGGGGCTTTAGAGCTGCAGGCCAGGGTCCCGAGGCCCTCTTAGCCCAGGGCTCTGCAGACCCTAAAGCCCCTGTGTTCCGGGTGGCCCTGCCTGCCGACGGGGAGGGGGAGTGGAGAGAAGCTCCCAGAATCATGGCTTTCAGAATCACAGCCATGGGAGTGATGCCGCGCTGCATAGAGCCACCTGCACACCCCCTGTACCAAACAGGAGCTGCCCCAGGTAAGTGCTCTGCACCTCCTGCCTGTCCTAGCCCTGAGCCTACACACACACACACACACACACACACACACACACACACACACGAGTGCAGTCCTGCATCCTAACTCCCTCCCAGACCCCACACCCCCACCCTGAGCGCCCTTCCACATGCTAACTCCCTCCTACACCCTGCACCCCCAGCCCTGAGCCCCAGGAGGAGAATGGAGAAAAAAAGAATGAAAAACAGGGGTGGGGGGAGACAAAAGAGAATACTCCCCCCATGGGGGGGGCCCAAAAACGAAGCTGAGCACAGGGCCCCACTAACTCTAAATCCGCCACTGGTGGGAGGGAGAGGAGCTGGGAGGAAGGAGGAGGAGCAGGGATGTGGCATGCTCTGGGGAAGAGGTGGAGTGGGGGTGGCAAGAAGTGGGCCTGGAGTGGAGCGGGGACGGGAAGAGGCAGACCTGGAGCATCCCTGGCAAAGTCAGCACCTGTTCTTCTGGGAGGGGGGAAGCTGCTGCTGTGCAGGGTCCTTCCTAGCATCCTTGCCTGCTTCATTTGCAGCGGGCTGTGCCTGTGTGGGGTAAGCCACAGGCACCTCCCCACCACAGTACAGTATAGTACTGTACAGTATATAATGCCTTTTGTCTGCTCCCCCCAAATTTCCTTGGAACCTAACCCCCCGCATTTACATTAAATCTTATGGGAAAATTGGATTAGTTTAACATTGTTTCACTTACACTTGCATTTTTTTTTAGGAACATAACTACAACGTAAAGTGAGGAGTTACTGTACATAATCCATGATATTTCTCAAGTAATACAAGAAGTAAACACTTCTGCAAACTTTTCTGGCCCATTGTATAAATAAATTACTTTTATTGTCTCTGGCACACTCAGATAAATACATGCTAGTAAGAGAAACTATACTTGTATTTTTAAGATTGTAGAAAAAGTTGTGACGTTTTATGAAGAAGAGTAAGTGATCATGAAATCAAAGACTGTATCATGGTGCATAAGCACAAGAAGGCAGAGTTAAGGTTCCATATGGAAACGTAACTCTAGCATTTCCTGATTCATGAGCATTTAGCCATGCAGTCTTAACAATCTTTTATGCTAGATTTATAATGGATATATAAAGACATAAAAATCACTCTAAACAGACCCATAGACTTCATAAATTAGACAGGAGCATAGAATCAACAAATATTCAACTTAGAAGGACCCTATGGACAACATGAGATGTTTCAATCCAAAGGTCGGTATCAGAATATATTGATTCTTATATGGCACACCCATAAATAACATACCTCATCTGCAGTGAAGTGGCACTCACAGAGGTGTTAAATACTTTCCTATACTTCCAAATAACAAATAAAATCAAAGAATTACCTTTCAGACTGATATAAGCAAGGGACAAATGGTTCCTCATGAAAAGAAAGTGGGAAATTCAGTTTGATTGTTAGTGGAGTGATTACTAGAACTGAATTCCAGTGTATGTTGAGTAAAAATTTTGTTTGGAATGTAATGCTCTGGAAAGGCCACATAATTAGGCTTTATGTGGGTGAAGTGAAGAGCATTGGGGGGCTGAGGGGAACGACAACAAAATTCCCATCTCCAGGTTCAGGGGATGAAGCTGAAGTGTAGCACCCATGGGGCTACTGCTCCAGCTTGTATGGCCTTTGTTCACAGTTTGAAGGCCACTGGACATGCATGATTACAGATTCTGTGGATCCTCCTCTGGCTTTCCTCCAATGCCAATTTCAATGCCAGGGCTGGTTTGGAGACATCTCTCCACAGAGTGTATGCTAACTTACTTAGGGAAACAGTGGATTTTCCATCCCTTTAAATCAAGACTGGATGCCATTCTAAAATATATGCTGTAGCTCAAACAGAAGTTATGGGCTCAATACAGGAATCGCTTGGTGAAATTCCATGTCCTGTGTTATACAGGAGGTCATACTGGATGACCATAACGGTCCCTTCTGGCCTTAAAATCAATGAATATATGAGAATTCCCCCAAGACTGTCCCACTGCTTTCCCTCTGCATAGCGTCACTACATGGCTTAAGTAGCATGAAGGGCCTTGAACAAAGTTTCCTCGCAGGGTGAATTTCACCCATATTTACTGTTCGATGGTACTTAACTTATGCAAGCTGGATTCTCATTCCGTCTGAACAGTCAGTAAACAGAATATAAAGTCCTGCTAATATGCTTTTAATTCTCTCTCTCAGAAAATGTACCCTTCATGAAGCTGGTCAATTAAACAGGCAAAGAAAGGGTAACATGGGTAGTAATCATGATCTATAGATAGGCTTGCTGTTACTTTGAAACAAACATTTCTCATGGGAGAAATTTTAGGCTTTTCTCCTTTGCCAGTTCTCATCTATGTAAACATAAGTCATGTATGCAAAAAAATTCTGCATATGTGATATGCATTGCTTTAGAGACTCAGTCACTCTCTTGTTTGTTGAAAGAAAATTGACAGTTTGATCATTCAGCTGTTACATGCCTTCATTCTGTTCAGGGTTTTCCAGTGAAGTGCATGCTCTCATCATAAACCTTTGGATTTTAATCGTGTGTGTTTTATTTCTAAAGGGACACTGGTTTATTTCACTTTTTTATATTAATCCCTGCAGAAGCAACAAACCCCTCTCCACGTGGCAGCTGATCTTGGCAATGTGGAACTAGTGGAACTGCTGCTAAAGGCAGGCTGTGACCTCAAGATTGCCGACAAGGTATACAGTACTGCATTATTCACTTTGCAACGCGGTTATGTGATCGTTTTGATGCCCCTGTCGCTGAAGATAAGGAGGTCACTGTTTCCAAACATTCTTCCTAAAACGAGCATGACTAGAATGTAGCTGTTATGAAGAGAGTTCCCCTTTAATACTGTCATGGGGCTACAACTCAGAGAGATCTGAATGTTTCAGTGAATAGCTAGTTGTGAGGCCAAATGTGACGAAATCCAATGTACTTCAAAACTAAATCCACTGAGAAACATGCAGCAAAGGCCTACTCTGTTATAGGGTTTGTGTTACAGACCTTGCTATCAAAGAGCAGTGATGGAAAAAACATAAGACTAACAGGACAGAATAAGAGTTTGCAGATGTAATAGCTACATGTCTGGAGACAGGTTCACGGCCAGTAGAGGCATGTGCTTCTCTAATTAATTTCAGTGGAATTGTGCCTGTTTATACTGCACTGGTGCCCCAAGACATGTCTTCATTAGAGACTGCTTTGGAAAAACAAAGCCATAATTTGTAATGATTTGTATAAACACCACAATAAGCAAAAAGCATTAAGTGTTTTCTTGCCCTGTTATTAATTTGGTGATTGAGCTGGATAACTGACGGCTCTAGGGCCCTGAAGTGTCTGGCAAGCAAATGTAACTCTTTAGTAGCTTTTTTAAAAATTAAGAATAAACCAAATTGTTGACAATACAAGTTATTTCCTTATGTAAAGCTTCCCTGACTGAGTTTGAAACTGATGTAGCTTGGCACAAAAATAAAAAGCCAATACTGATTCTACGAAAGCCACTTGTTCCCCACATGAGAAGAGACCCATGACTCAGAGGCAGGATTACGTGGCTGATGTGTTCTGTGAGGCTGCAGTAAGATACTGGTATGAGATGTAGTCTTCACGTCCGATCAGCCTGTGGTCTGTCTACCCTGAGCCAAGAACTGTGGTTTCCATATCAGGCTTAAACCAAGATTAAACCCTGTTTGGGTAACACAATCCCTGGCCCATTGCAGACAAGCCCTTCACCACCTGAGAGATCACAGTGCTTTAAACATATAGGTGACAAGGCGAACAATGAAAATAAATATTTTATGCCCACTTCAGCATAAAATACCCTTATGCTTCTGGGCCAGGTTACACCCAGACTAGAAGTGCTTCTTGGCTGTGAGCGGCAGAGTAGTATAGAAGCAGCATCACAAATGCTCTCCCCAGCTGCATTACCGTTAGTTCTTGAGCTAGAAGCTTCCCTCTCTGTGAGCTGGACCGGTTAAGTGGTTGGGGACATTGGCAGCTATGGGGCTTGGGGACTGGATTGGTTTGGAACTGGGTGAGTGGGTCAGGGTACTCTCATCCCTATGTTAGGGAAAAGGCAGCCTGCTTGGATTGATCATGTATTGTTGCCAGGCCCCTCTCCCCTCCCGCATCTTGAGTCTTCAGTTTTTCCAGCTAGAAAGGAGGTGATGGGATGATCCTAGATCCGCGTTGTTGCTTCGTAGTGCACAGAGGATGCTCCGTTCGAACCTGTTTCTTTCTCCAGATTCTTTAAAATTCTTCCTTGGTTATTGGACTCTTAAGTGGCCAGGAAAGAACGCCCCCTCCATTTGTCAGGATGTCATGTAACTTGTTGAATAGAGTAACAGGTGTCCTAATGGCATGAACATGTATTAGAGAAGGCAGGATTGCTCTCCTGTGAATGGGTAGTGACCAGGCAGATGGGAGTTCCAGGAAGTTCTTAAGGCCCTTTGTCTTTTCTCTTATGCAGAATGTTCTCTTTCTGATGAGGATTCTGTGAAATGTCAATTCCTGGGCTCCCAAATGGGCTAATTATAATGATCTTGAATGGAGCTGGGAGCAAGAATTCAGAAGGTATATATTAGCGAACTTTATAATAGCTGGAGTGTAAAAGTGCTTTGTAATTTAATTTCTGAGCCCTCTAATTAGAGGCTGATTTCTTTCGGTCCTAATGTGAAAGATCACCTCCTACACCTTAACAGGTGGAAAACTTCTAGAATACTTATATGTAGGGCAGCTGAGCTAAGTGCAAATCCAACACCGTAAAAGGATTACAGAGATAAATCAGTAAAGTCACAGAAGCATTTACTTGGGCTTTGAACTGTTAGTAGCAGAGATATATTCAGATAGATTAAACAGTGCTCTGTGGCTGGAACGAAAGCAGTGGTTCTTATGTGTTTTGGTGGTTGTACCAGACATTGAGCACCACCTCCTAGTCAGGTATGTATGCTTCAACCTGCCAAGAAGTTGCTCCACCCTGTCATCAAACAGCCCATGTCCTTTACAGGCTAGAGTACACAATAGAGAATGAGAGGTGAGTGGCAGCAATATACCAGGGTCCGGGACATAATCTTGTTCTTATGCTAGGGGCTTCTCATCCCTACTTTAGCACCACAAATATCTGAAATGCTCTACTGGTCCTTTTGCAGGCATCTGGAATGAACTGAACTAGAGGGCTCCAGTTTACCCAGAGCAGCGAGATTTACTTACTGTTACTCTGGAGACATAAAATTATATTGAAACATTTTCTTTGCAAATGCAGATGTCAGGGCTCAGTAAACAAAGACTCTAGATTTCTGCTATTCTGCCAGTCACCTGGACACATGCTGTAACTCACTCTCTCTGTTTTCAGCAAGGAAAAACTGCACTGGCTGTCGCATCCAGGAGCAACCATGCCCTCATTGTTGATATGATTATTAAAGCAGAAAGGCATTACACCTTGAAACAGGTACGAAACAGCTCTTGTCTTTCCAAAGGGGACGGTAGCTGAAGAAGCAGATTCTAACCAGATTTAAAGCTTCTTCTGCCTCAGATGGTTCCCTTCTTGCCCGTCACCAAGTGTCACCCACTGTTTACAAAATTCAGAAGAGTGAGTGCAGGATTGGAGAGTGTAGATTTCTAGTCCAGGTTTTGCCCCTGACATGAGGCCTTGGGGACATCCAGTCCCTTCTCTGCCACATGGAAAAAACTGTAGAGGTGACAACATAAACCAAACTTCAGATTGTGGCCACGAAGTCCCAGGAGCCAGGATGTTCCAGATCCAGGCTGCTCCTCTGAAAATCAAGCCCCACCTATTTAAAAAAAACCAACCAGCCAAAAGCATTAACTAGGGCAGGCCCGCACAACTCGTAAAGCGGCGAGGGCCTTATTACTCCAAAGAAAACAGCTGAGGGCCAAACCCCCGGCCCCGCCAACCCCCCCGCCAGTGCCGCCAAGCCC